>NC_056744.1:834810293-834910293 GCF_019279795.1 Protopterus annectens
AGCACATAATAAATTTCCTTATTGGTGGGCTAAAAACATTATTAGATGTTGCAGAAAAAGACAAGCTTATTTTGGTAGTATAAGAAAATCTCCCACTCAGCAAAATAAGAGCTATAAATAGAATAACTAATGACTTACAAAATAAACTAAATCAGAGAAAAATTTGAGTTTGAAATAAAGTTGACTACTTCCAGTAATAAAATATATTCATTCTCATAGGAAGATTGTGAGTCCATTTATGATGACTGACTTGAATGATACCTTGATATTGAATCTTATGTTAATGTGTAATGCATTTAATAAGCATTTTTTTATAAATAATCTACTGTTGCTGGTAGTAATAGCTATGCATTTGCTAAGCTAAATACAAATTAATGTATTTGCCCTCAAACTGCATTAAATATTATGGATATCTATAAGTAAGCTTTAGAATAAGACATTGGCAGGTGCAGATGACATTCCCTCGATCCTATTAAAGGATGAATTGGTTATTCCTGTCAGTAAAGTTTTTAATACTTTGCTCTGAACTTGTACTGTTCCAGGAATCTGGAAATTATCACCTGTTACTCCATTACATTTGTTTGTTTGTGTCTTTCGGCTTTTCCCGGTTAGGGGTTGCCACAGCGGAACTCCGGTCCGCTAATGATTGGCAGTTGATTTTTACATACCGGCTTGTCAGGCCTGACACACAACCTTCAACAAAGGTATGCCCATTCACGAATGTCTCCACGAAGAAGACACTCTAGCTGAGAATCGAACCGGACAGCGTCTTACTGTGAGGCGACACTACCGCAGCACCACCACCGCCAAAAAATGCAGATATAAATAATTATCACCCTATTAGTTTGATATCTATATTGGGAAAATGTTTTGAAAGGTACTGTGTATAACTTAACAAGATACAACAAGAAATCATCTGTATGACCTGCATTAACATGGCTTTAGTATCGGAAGATCTGCGTTAACTAACTTAATAGAATTTTACGGCCATGTTATTACAACAGACCATGATATATCTGCTGTGGTCATATATTTAGAATTGGCAAAGAAATTTAATACTTTACCACATAAAATGATACATGATATTATTTTCAAAGATATCTTATTAACTGGATTATGGCATGGTTATCAGAAAGGAGAAAAGTCATTATATTCCTAGGATATAATTCTAATCTTTGTCCTGTAGTTGCAGAGGTTCCCCTGGGTTCGGTGTTGGGTCCTTTTATTATTTAATAATGTTTTTTGCAACTTTTCTGGCAGTAAGTCATGGATGGATGAACAAATATATTGTTGACTGTAAGATAGGATTTGTTCTTAATTCTGCTGAAGATTATATTAATATAAATAGTTATGTGACAGAAATATCTACCAAGGATAATAGATTGACATAAATTTTCATATGGACAAATGTTATGTCATGGTCTTTTGTAAGAATATTAAAAAGGAACCCAACTTTAAACAAAATTTAACTGAGGTAGTTGACTTTTGAGATTTAGAAATATTCGTTTCATTCAGTTTAACATTAAGCATTTTAATGAAATTACAGTAAAGGTTATTGAAATAATTAGCTTTATTGAGAAAAATATTTCCTTATGAGATTAAAGGTACATTGCTGGACTGTATAAAACATTTAGAAAATTGTTGCTTGAATATGTCTTCCGTATTTATAATAGTGATCACCTAGTAAAATTTAAATATATGCAATGCAAGTTTACTAAAAGAATTAAATTACTGGCACCAAACTTATGAAGAGAGATATATTAATTTTAAAACTATTTTCTGTTCATTGTAGATATTTAGAAAGAAGTTTTATTGTTGTATATAAGGTATTTATTTGATATCAATGTTAATGATAAAACTTCTAAACATAACTGTATGTTTAAATTAAAATCATATCGTACTTCACTGAGAGCAAAGTATATTATACAGATGATACCTAAATTATGGAACGAAGTCCTACTTGATAAAAGAAAATCTGAATCTCTTCTGATTTTTAAAAATAAGTTAAGATTTTGAGTTTGATTTAAATTGGTGTAATTCCTATTTAACTGAAACAGCACTATTGGATGACCATTTGGCCTAAATGCTATATAACTTATGAACCTATGAAGCCTGTTGTGCCTCATGCCAGGTATTGCTTATGGATTCACAGTAGATGGTGTTAGTGACACCACTGTCATTAAGCTGAAAGGCAATGCAATTTATCCCTTCTGGGGTGAACACTAGAAGTTATACAGGAACACTGATCCTTGTTTTTTTTTCAAGCTCTCTGACGTTATGTACTTAAATCAGGGTGTACCTTTTCAGTTTAACATGCTTTAATGTTTTAACCTATTGATGTATCCCTGATAGTCTAATTATCATTCTTATTGACACTGTCTTAGTCACCATAGATGTGACTTACGGTTTATTCTGTTGCATTCTTTTCAGTTGTCGAACAAAGTTTAGGATACTTTGAGAATGCAGCATTACCTAGTATGCTGATGACTTGGTACTCTTTTATATCTCTACGTATGTTTCCCAGCCGTAGTCCTATCTACTGGCACATATTGATGTTTTTGTGGTGATTGTTAAGTAACAAACTGCTTCTTAACCCCAAGATGCAAAGCAGTCCTAATCAGTGCCAGGAGGTTTGGGGAATAGATGCATCCAGTGTGTTACATGTATGACTAAAACCATTTATGCTATAGAAGTAGTGTGTTGATTCAAATATCTGATTTTCACATGTAAAAAACGCACTTGATCTTATCCAAATCATATATTCCATTACTGGAATGTACAGTAAGGTAGAAATGCTCCATATGGCTTCTGTTGCCTTATAATAATGATAATAATGTTGCCCAGTTCTTTCTCATTTCACCACATTTTGGCCTATTAGTATTAGCTGCCCCCGTATAAGGATCTGGTCAAGGGGAAGTAACTTACCCCATATGTCCTTTGTTTTGGCTCCAGCTTCCCACAAGTTCTGTACACTTGCAAAATGCTGCTTGTACTTAATTGTGTTCTACAGGCTTCAGTAGTGCATTATGCCCTGCTATGCATGGTATGTGTTTTTTTTTTTTTTTTAATACCAGAAATATGGAGTTCTTTCTAGTCGCCTTTCTTGTTGTACCCTTTTCTGCACATTAAGATCCTCTGCTTAACCACTAATGACTTTCTCAAAGGTCAAGTCTAAGACTGGTGTCTAGACAAGCAGAATCACAATTACAAATGGTCAAATGTTTTTGTTACTGAGAACATCATTACTTCAGAGAAAATAGTTAAAATATTAAGAAATGATGACAATTTCTGATTGTTTATCCTTTTTTCTTTTTAAAAGATGTGTTAATAATACAAACAAACTTATATATATATATATATATATATATATATATATATATATATATACATTTGATACTGTTAAGCCTCATGGCTTAAACTGACAAATTTTCTGCAGAAGTTTGAACTTATTGTTTTCTGTTTTTTTTTTTTTTTTTGTTCTTTTGTGTTATATAAACCATTTGTTTTTATCTTGTTCTATATAAAGCTTTCAAGCCATGGAACTGTTTTTTTTTTTAATAAAGTTTATTTTGCCATATTTACCTTGTTGTTTTATTATTTTTTGAAAGCCATGGAACTGTTTTTTTTTTAATAAAGTTTATTTTGCCATATTTACCTTGTTGTTTTATTATTTTTTAATTTAATCTTATTTTATGGTTTTCTTAAAAGATGGATTTTTTTAGTAACGAGTCCTGTCCACTGCTGTGTAGCCCATCCATACCCTTTAAGGTACAATTCACATAGCTCCATCTAGCTAAAAATTGGTACTTCTGTTTGAGGAAACTGCTGCTTTCACCTCTGTGAAGCTTTCCATTGCATTCTCTAATATTTTTCATTTGTCTTGGTTGCTGACTGGTGTATTCTTATGGTTTCATTGCATGCAGCTACCTGTGTCCTTTAAGATTGGATTACAATTATTCTGTTGACCTTATATACTCACTGATGCCTTTTTTCCCTAATTCCTCTTTCCTTCATTATATTGCCTGTCAGTGTACAGTATTATAAATTACCTGTTCAGTATCTTGTTTCTTATGTCTTTTTTTTAAAAAAACAGTAAGCCTGCTCAACACAACTGTCCCTTTTGATAGGTTACCTTGAGTCACTGTTTTTTAAAGTAACCTGCTCAGAATCACACAGTAGGCAAATGGGTGCTAAGGGAATCAAACCCTGTACTATAAAAAGTAGCACATTAGCAGCTCTTATCCTTAATCCTCTGAGCTAACTGTGAGGCTAATTATTACTGATAGTCTAGTCTAATTCTGTGTTTGTACTCTTAACACTGGGTCCATATACGTTGTAAAAAACATTTTATTAAAAAAGTGGTCAGTGTTTTTAGTGCCCTACCCCCACGGGGCAGTTTGCCTTGTACATTATTTATGCAGAGGCCATTATCTCTGGGCCATTTCCTTAGTTGCGCTCAACTCCAGGATTACTGCATTTTAACTCATTACATCTGAATGACGCCTCCAGGTGCATTTGCAGTTAACTCTTACTGACGCCTCTAGCCATCAAACATTGCTTTGCATCGATAATTATGAAATTGTGCTATGTGCAATGATTTAAAAGACATCACCTTAAAATTTACACACTGGCAAACTCAACTGCGTTAATATTTGATCTCTGTCTAGTGCATGTAAATAGATATTAACTGTTGTCTTTATGATATTAATTTATACAGGTATAATTTTCACATTTTTCTAAATAACTCAACAGCCAGGTAACAGAACTCCTTAGCCTCGTATAAAAGCTCTCAGCTCGACGAATAAAATATTGCTGATATTATATATGTAACTTGAGTGGTTGTTGAGATATTGTAAGTTGTTTACAAAATATTACAAATGTAATAGTTACTGTGTTTACCGTGACTTGCAAAATTCAGTTTAAGACCTAGAACCTAATACTGCCACTTTAAAAATAGCTTATGCTAAAGAGTTTGCATTTATACTTCTTTCATAATCCCTATGGTTCCAGAGTTGTAAACATTTGTTTGAAATGTGAGGACATAATCTGATTGTCAAAAGGCTTAGGGCTCCACCCATTGGAAGTTACACTGCAAACTTCCTAAGCGCCATTGGAGGGAATGAGTTAACTTTCTAATGTGATTTTTCAACAAATTGGTCTAAACAAACCACATTGATTCCTTCATTTGTGGATTACAAGCTTAACCTAATTTTTGGAAAAGGGAAAGTCAACGCCTATTCCCACCATTTACTGAGTACAAGGCAGAGGACCAAATCAAAAATGAGGCAGCAACACATCAGAATAAATACACCTGCTCTCACATGACACATGAACCTGCCACATGTCTTTTGAGTGCATGAAGAAACGTCATTATGTAGTAGATACCTGTGTGGACACAGGAAAGATGTGCAAACTCCACAGAGAAAGTAATCCTATGAAGAACCAAACTGGATCTGATCCCCCAGTATGTACAGATAAAGTACATATTGATGCACATTTATCTCTCTTTGCATAAATTACGGGAAGGACTTGTTTAATTTTGTTGGCCTTCTCTGGAATATTACACCTGTTTCATCTTTGAGACAGATTCCAGTAAACAGTATATAGTATTATCAAAGGGGTCCCAGTAACTGTCACTAATCATACATATGGATAGCCTTTACATTTCCTTTTTTTCTGGTACCGCAAATTATTTGAAGCCTCTTTGTTGTAGTCTGGCATTGTTTACCAACATTGGTAACACCTTAAATTATGGAAACACAGAAAATAACAGCACACAGTTGAATTAAAGTCGTACAGATTGACGCAACTTTCTTCGCACCTTACACCTCCAGTGGAGCACTCAAAGTACATGTGTTAGGGTGTTTCCTTGTTTCCATTTGCTGTGTTAAGTATTAGCCCACTGTTATACCACAGTCACCCAATAAAATAAAATGTCATGGGCATTCAGAAGCCCATGACTTTTATCCCATGGGCCTTCACTACAGAAGGTTTAAGGTTTTACACAGTAAAGACTTAAGCTTGGCTGGGTCTTTCTTGCAGTTTTTACTTATTTTTTCAGAATACTAGGTCTTCATATACTAGACACCATATAGTTAATGATAAGGAATCTTGTGCAGTCTTAGTTTTGTAATTTACTACTCTGTGCACCCTTAAAAACTGCATAATTTTGTGAAGAAAAACTGTAAATTTAAGAGGAGGAAGGCAATATCTAAGGCAGAAAATCAGTTGTTCTACACCTAAATCATAGCATTTAAGAGGTATGCTCAAAGAGGAATCATAGACTGCAGTGTGTAAACTAAGGCATGCGCTATAATTTCAAAGACCAAAATTGGAATTCTTAAAATGTCAAGAATTTAATAGAGAGTTTTAGTTTTATACACAAAGTCTGAAGTAGTAGTTCCCAAGAGAATGTACCTTCTGTTGGGTACATTAACCACATTTTGTCACTAAATATACACTATTTTCTAAGAATTTGGAAAATTTGGTTAAGGATTTTTGGCATATGTTTTACCCAGGATATGGTGGATGAATTGTTTGCAAAGCATATTACGTTTCTGTATGTCAGCAGTAATAATTTGAAAGAGGTGTTGAATTTCAGGCACAACCAACTCCAGTTTTGGAAAGGAGAGACTCCTTTGGATGTCAGAATTGTTAAGGTTTGTCCTAAGATTAGAAATTTAATGAGAACCAAAATTAATGTGAATCATGTGAGGTTGTGTACATCATTGGTTGTGGCTGTAACATCACGAGGCAAATGAAGCAAAAGGTAAAAATCTGAATTTTAGAACATTTGAGGATATTAGGAAGTGTAATTTAGAGAGTCCTGTGGCAGAACATTTTCACAAGGTTTAACAAGGTTTAGGTACTTGTTTATTTTTTATTGTTTTGGTCCAACCTTATTTGTTCAGAGGAGGTGATTTTGCTAATAAATCAACTGAACTAGAAAGTAAAATTATATTAAATGATGGAATATTGTGTCCTAGGGGTTTAAATTTGGAAGTAAATTTAACATTTTAGATTTAATGAATGTATTAAATTATGTTTTAATTAATAAATGTGCTATTAAAGGTTTTTATTTAAGAAATTATTTAAAATTGAATATGGATCAATTGAAGTTTAAGTAATTGTTTAATTCCTAATCAACTGGGTCTAGTCTGTCCAAAAGTAGCCTTATGTTAGATGGTCATTATCCTGAGAAGGTGAATGGCCAAGGTACTAGATATGCTTGGAATAAACTGAGGTGGTTGAACAGCCTGGTGAACTTTTGCATTTTTTTATGTTCATTTGACGTGGTTTTGATTGTTCTACAAATTTTTAAATCTTGCCATGTTTCTTTTAACAGCTATCTATTTTTAACTTGTGTCTTAAATGTAATTAGCTAGTTTGTGTCCTCCAGCTTCAGTGTTTGATTCAGTTGCTGCATCTACAAACTGTATTATTTTGTAATCCAAGGGATTCTACCTGGTGTTTAGCATATACAGTTATAGTTAATACCATTAGCCTGTGATAACACTAGAATAAGTGATATAAATTCAGAAGCTTTTTGCAGTATGTAACTTCTAATTTCCTCTTTTGAAATATCCGCATCAGCCCTTCTTGCATTTTGGGGATTCACATGCCTTTTACTAGCACATCCTTAATGTTAGGGTTTGGGCTAAAAGGATGTGTTCAGTTCTGGTACCACTAGTTTTCAGTTGGCTGCTTGCACATTTGGATCATGATCTTTGTATTCTCCATGAATTAGTATCTGTGTTTTATACCTAGAAAACCAACATTCAGACTGTGACTATGGTTGACAGCTCAGGTCTATATTAAAATGACAAAAGCTCACAAACGCAAATACCAGTACATCGACACATAAACGTCAAAGTACAACAAGAGCGAAAGACGTAATCACCCAAAAATTAGAACGCCGAACGTATTTTGTAAAGCAACAGTGCCATACAGGTAAGGAAAACCTAAGTAAACAAACTTAAATAAACACACTTTTGTGCAGGGGGGCAAGTCCCCCTGTGCCCCCCACACCCCCTACTTAAATATATCAACTCCAAGACCGCACTATAGTGGGGAAAAGGATACATTTCCTCTTCGCCCTGCTGGCCAAGGAAATATGTTCGTCATTCTGATTTTCGCTGATTACGTTTTTCGCTCTTGTACTTCTACGTTTGTGTCAATGTACTGGTATTCACCTTTGTAAGCTTTCATTGTTTTAATATAGACCCGACAGATCACAGTGTAGGTAGTGTACTTGTTACCACAGGCTTGTTTGAGTGGGAGTGGAGAATAATTTGAATCATTGCAATAAGTACCAGCACTTTGTTGCATCCACCGACAGGAGGAAAAGAGTAAAGTGCAAGGGCTACCTCGATGCTTTCATGATCACAGCTTTCAGCAGTGACCATCATAGGAAACAGGAGGAAAGTCCCTTGTGAGATCTCTGGCAAGAGCTGCAAGGCTGTGAGGAGGTAAGAAATCTTGTGTTCAGACACTTCTCATAAGCTGCTTCTTTTAGGTTACCATGATGTGGTCTTGCATTTTGTGAATTGCACACCCCTCCCCCTCACCTCCCAATGAGTAGTGCATCACCTGCTGACAGTAAGGTGTGTGTAAGAGCTGCATCACAGGCAGCCATCTTGGAGGGGAATCCCTGGGTATTAGTGCCACTTCACCATATCTATGCATCCAAAAGATACTCGCATCTTGCCTTCTCATAAGGAATGGTACACTGAGACTCCTCTTGCTGGCTGAAATGAATTCAGTGGAAACTTGAGAGTCCTCTTTCCAGGCATCTTCACTGGATCTGGCATTAACTCATTGTTTGCTAGACTAAATTCCCATGTGTTTTCATGCTCCATTTAGGCACATGGAGTCAACCCATACATTAGATAATGCAAATCATCTGTTTCTTCCCTGGTGGAAGTTGCCCCTGCAGCTGTGGGGAGAGTACCACTAGACAGCATGGTCTACAATATGCTGTGTGCAGGTCTCTTATGACCGAGTTCCACCTTCAGCATGTATTTCCTGAGCAACAGAACAATGTCATATAATCCATGATGCTTAAATGCTCTGTGCTTGTCTTACCTCACTGGGTGAGGACAGGTTGGCTGTTTCAGTTCCCAAGACTAGGAGAGTGTCTTCTTCATTTGCATTGATTGTAGAAAGGGTATTGTAGGAAAGAGAGGTGGGTCTGTCTGATGTAAGCAACAATAATAGGGTCACAGGTTTAGTACTAGGCTAACTGCCCTTGCGAGCCATTGTAAGCCTAGCCAATTCTCCTTTGTGAGACTCAAACCCTGCACCTTGTGTTTGTAAGGCAAACACCTTAACCATTTGGCCACCCTCCTTCTGCAAATAAACTGCCTCTGCAAGGCTCAAACCCAGGACCCTGTACACTATAGTCACAGTAGTTCACCACTAAGCCATCATAGCAGTCGATGGTTTGAAGCTTCCTTTCCATATACCTCCCTCAGTGGATAACACCAAAGTATTTAGAATGAAAAAAAAATCCATTTCTAACGTATGTTTACAACAACATTTTTCTTCTGTATTTGCAAAGTATTCTTTTTCACTACAGTATATCAGAGCATTTATTAAATGACATTCTGTTTTCAGTGAGAGAGGATCTGCAGTTCAACTTACATAAGTCTGAATCGTTGCTTGTTGTCTTCTATATTACTTCTCTGGTTTTGATGTTTATGAAATTGCTTCGTGTGGTTTGTCTCCATCCTCCCACCACAGTATTTTCTTTTCCCCTTTATCCTACCAATATGTTTCCTTAAATTTTCCTTTTCCTCTTCTCTTTAGCCCTGTGTCAGTTAACTTGTGTTTTTCTTTTGAGCAAGGATCTGTGGATGCCTATACATCCTTGCTAAAAGGAAAAGCACAAGTTAACTGATACATGGCTAAAGATAAGAGTAAACCCAAAGTCTGACTTGTATAAAAATCTATAAATAAAAAATATTGTTACAAGTCACACCTTTTCAGTACATATAATTTTATCAAGACTTAGTCCATATGTGTATGTATCTATCTGTGTGTGTGTGTGTGTGTGTGTGTGTGTGTATGTATATATATATATATATATATATATATATATATATATATATATATATATATATATGTGTGTGTATATATATATATCACACATACACACACACACACATATATATATATATATATATTGCATGGGCTAAATTGCACTTTATATATTTGATTTGGCCTGTCTGTAGTCCAGTTTTTACTTTCTTGTTTATATAGGTCAAAATATAAAAGGCACTGAATATTTCGGTTGTTGCTTTTTCATTTTATACGTCTAAGCTGCATTGTATATTTTGCATTTCTGGTCTTTGCATTCTCCTGTTGTAGTTTACCTCTTACGTGTTTAGACTCCTTTGTATGTTCAGTCTTTAACTGAGTGTTACCTGTTATATCTTTACTGATTGGCCTGCATTATTGCTGAAAGGGTTCAAGGGCCAGCCCGCTTAACTAGCTAAGACATGATACATAAATTACACTTACTTTGATTAGTCATTGTAACGCTGTACGCTGCATTCCTGTGTTTCCGTATTGTCCCCATTCTTTTCTTTTAATCAGCCTTTTAATAGTCATTCACAACATGCATCACTAATCCACATAGAAGTTATTGTAATGATTATTTGTACGTAAAATACTAAAAATGTACTCCAAAAAGCATATGTATATGTTCTGCACTTTCAAATCATTTTTTTAAAAATACTTGTAACAACCTATTTTCTTACTAGTTCCATATACTATAATATTGACATATATTTAATTAAGTGCGTTCTGCACAGATTTCAAAGTAATAGAACTGTACAGTGGTATTATGTCTAGCTTTCATATGTTTTTATTTATTTTTACATTAAGCAAGTGAGGGAAAGGAATCTAGTTATTTTTTTCAGTTTTCTGGAATGAGCAGTTTTTTATTAAAACAAAATTACATGATTCATCTGTTTCTGCTAATTGGTGGTGAATGTTTGGGCTCTATTGGATACAGCATACCGCTCAACTTCTCAGTACAAGAAATCTGGACATAACCAAAAATAATAGGGGACAAAGGCCCAAAAATAGGGGCAGGTTTTAAATATTGCTTCAGGTTGCTAGAATGGCAGATTTTACATTATTATATATTTTCTGAAGTATATGAAGTCCAAAACTCAATGTCATTATTTAGTGACATCGATGCTCAATGATTTGCCAGAAAAACACAGATTTTTATCAGTAACAAACCAAAAACAAGATGCAAAAATCTGGACATTCTGTGAAAATCTGGACAATTGAGAGGTATGTTGATGTATTTCATATCCTGCTGAAGAAAAGTGATCTAAAGTCAGCCTAGGATGCCATTAGTGCTAGAGTAATGCATGAAATTTGTGAAAAACATGCTACTTATAGAGCATGCATTCCCTTAATTGAAGAAGTGGTCAGTGATTGGTGGAAAGGTAGAAGAAGATACAATAAATGTAATCTGTGTTGTATTTAGACAGCTAATGCTTCCTCATATCTGAAGCAGGTGATGAAAGCTGCTCTGTTCTAGTCCTTTGAGGATTATTTCATTGGAAAGCACTAGAGGGTGTTGTACTCTCCAGGTGGTAGAGCGTGGCAATAATTTCTGTTTGCAGCAGCCAGCGGAAAGAATTATTTATGTTACAAAATAATGAGCTGTAAAGAGCCATAAACCGACAACATCCTGCAGATCTAGCTTGACTCCCATAGCCCCTATGTTTTTATGTACAGTATGTTTTTTACCTCTTTATCTGCGGTGGTGGTGCTGCGGTAGCGTTGTCACCTCACAGTAAGACGCTGTCTGGTTAGATTCTCAGCTAGAGCGTCTTCTCCGTGGGGACATGCGTGAATGGGCGTACCATCGTTGAACGTTTTGCATCAGGCCTGGCAAGCCGGTACGTAAAAATCAACTGCCAATCATTAGTGGACCGGAGTTCCGCTGCGGCGACCCCTATCCGGGAAAAGCCGAAAGACACAAACAATGTTTTTTACCTCTTTGAGTAAGCCATGCAACAAGTCCAGAGCCCCTCTGTTGTGTGTGGAAACTAGCACTTGTGTTTTATGGATCTTGCATGGCTTTAACTGAATTAATACATTCTGAACAGTATATTACCAAAACAAAATTATGATATTAAAAGACTGCACAGATCTTTCAGTTACACACACACACACACACACACACACAATGCATTTTCAGGAACTACAGTCAGCAGAAAGTGTTACCAGTTATCAGCCTCATCAATATATCTGCTTAATTTTAATACATATTACATGTGCAAAACTGTTCTTACTTGCAGTGTTGTGGGTTGTCCTTGTTAGTTTTACTTTTTTCATCAAATTTCAGAAGGCGTCGGTAAGCATTACAGCACACAAAGCAGTTCTGACTACAGGAAAGACAGGCTGGGTTGGATTTCCCTGACTACAGCAAAGACAGGCTGGATTTGATTGCCCTGACTACAGCAAAGACAGGCTGAGTTTTATTAACAACCTAGAACCTAGAGAAGCCAGCAGTAGTGGAAGAAGTGACAAGGCAATGCCTGTTTGTCTTTTCCATGTGGAGGCTGTGAGGATGAGGTGGGACACCCTCCAAGTCACAAGCTGTGGGGGTGATAAATGTGCAGTAATAAGAGGTGGCTACTGAACTGTAAGGTGGGCCAGCATATGAGAGGTGTGTCCACCCCACAGGTGTAGGTGGTAGTAATGCCACGACGCGATTGTATGCTCACTCAATAACACAAGTCCAACATGTGTGGGAATGCATAGGGCTTAAAGAAGAAAACTTCTGGTTAGAGTATGATGGCCCAAGCATCTCAGCCCCACTTCCTAGGTGTTGGGCCATTCGTAGGTAAATAGCTGAGAAGGTCTTGCAGTCTGGATAGGTGCTACCATGCAGAGGGACATAATCAAGGAGTACTTACTATATAGTGACTTAAGGAGCTGGAACAATCAAGGCTGCAGAAACCAAAAGTCATTGCACTATATCATTGCAGTATGCAGCAATGCATTGCTCAGTTGTTTGTCAACTTTGTTGAAGTTTTCTTTTTTATACTGAAGCTTAACATAATTCTGTAGTGATATATTAAAGTGGTTATACTTGGATAGTATGTATTATTAAGAATAATTAATTTCAGTGAAGTACATGTAGTAAGTATCCTTTGCAAAGTAGTTCTGACCCCTGTCCATCACTTCTGTCTCTGCATCACTTTTTAAAGCTGTTTGTATAATGTGTTTTTCTCTTTTTATTCCAGTTTTAATAACATGCCTTAAAGTTTTTGCCAAAACTGGCAATAAAAAGGTTAAAGTTGTCAGAAGCACAGACCCTGCAGACTGCACTAATGGATACTCCAGTTATGCCTACACGACAGTAGACTGTGGGAACATTAAAAGTAGAAGATAGTTGCTTATTATTATTACAGTTTTAGCATATACTTTGCTGTACTGTGCCATGTCAGCTAGTAGGCTGTTCCACAACACTTGTTGGTGCTGAAGTACTTCCTTAGGCCTCAGAGCTGTTTCAACCCCCAAACGTAAAGTTGTAGCATGATCTCTGCTGTGTTATTATCTTTCTTTAATTTACAGTTTGCACAGACCTTTGTTATACTCTCCTCTTCAGAAGCAAATGTGACATAATTGTTACTAGAAAGAAGACTCTGGCTTCATTTGTTGCATTTGTTGATGTCCTGATTCTTGATTGTATGCAATCTCCTGAGATCTTAGTGCTTATTTACTGTCATTGTAAACAAACACTCGTGTGTGTACAAGATCTTAACTTCTTGATGAGTAATTAAAATATTAAAGCACCATAACTCTTGTTTACTACTAAATCATCAGATTAGTCATTTACCCGAAGACCACACAGAGTGATAAATACCCCAGTTTCTTTCTTGATTATCAATGTTAACATAATTTCCTTTGTACAAATCTTCTTTCGCTCACTCTTCTCTCCTATTTTTATATATTTTGTTTACTTAATATATAATATCTATATATATATATATATATATATATATATATATATATATATATATGTATACACACACACTTGCGTTCTAGTTTATTTGTATATATGTACAGTTTTTGCCTTATTTTCGTACTTTAAATCTATCACACACTTCCTTTACCTTTAGACCATTCTCTGATTTTGAGCCTATGCTTTTTTTATATCTATATTTTGCAGAATGTCAAACACTTCTTCAAAGTAGTAATAGTGACATGCCTTCTGTATTAAGGAAGAAACACTGGGACTGAGTCCAAAATACCTGCTGTGATTTACTACAGTCTAAGCCTACTGTATAGATAGGCCTTTCATGTATGTAAGTCACTTACACTGTGAGCAAGCCTTTTGGAATCTGTCCCATACTGTCATTACAACTGGCCATATATTCAGAAGTATGATGTAAAGTGCATTGGTTATCAGGAAGGAAGTACCTCACTGAATTCAGAGTACTAGCACGTTTTAAGAAAATCATATTGTTAACAATGTTTTCCCAAACTAATATGCAGTAACACTTTCAGAAAAAGGCAGATGCCTAGCACACAAGTTCATGAATGAAACTGATTTTTGGCATAAAAGTAATCTCCAAATTGTAATACTGTAATTAACTTTTAATTAAAACATTAACTCAAAATATTATATGTGCTTAGTGAACAGCATATTATTTATCATTTTGAAAGTGGCAAAAGCCTCCCTGTGTTCTTGACTTTCTGTATAAATCTATTCCTCCCAATATATTCCAAGTCTAAGGTTATGTGAATACAGAGACGTGTGCTATACTGGTTTTCTTTGAATGCCACTGCTGAATTCATTTCAGAGATTGTACAACCTTGGAGTTGGAAATATGTATGAGGGAGTAGGTGGGTTTTCTCATTGCATCAATAGATGCAGCATTTTTTTCTGCTAGCATTTTATTTACTTCTGTTGTAGTCTGTTTGCTGCTTTGACATCTGCAGTGTTGTGTCTAACCTATTTCCAGTGTTCTGCTGTACCGTTTTAGCTTTATGTAAATGCATAACATGCAGTGTCTGTTACATGTTTGCACTTATCTTCAGGTAACATGTATAGTTATTCTAACTGCATTCAGCTTGACAGTTGACTATGATAGTGCATTTGGCGTAGTCATTCAGTTTGTGACTTTTTCACTTTGTCTGTTCTGTATTTTCAGTATTTTATGCAGTGATTAAATGTAGCAGAACCAGGCGCATGCATGCATGTATAGATTATGGTTTTCATGCAGCTACTCTGTAGATACCTACCATTGTTTTTTGATTGTGTATGTCATGCATACATCAGTAAAATAGTATAAGAAAGTATGCGCTTTTTTTTGAAGGGGGTGGGGCCCATAAATGTACAAATGTATATGTGAATGTTTTCTAAATGCTTTAAATACAAGATCCCTTCTAGATTTCTTTTTTTTTTTTTTTTTTGTATAGTATTCTTTTGGGGATGATGATCATTTTCCTTTAGAGCCTTTAAAACAAGTCTGGGAGATTCTGTTTGCGGCAAAGTTAAATAAATACGCTGCAGAAATATGAATGTTTTGAGTGCTTATATGTGAAAATGCAACATTTATGAACTGAATTAATACTAGCTGTTGACAAGTATGTAGTGCATTTGTTAACCTCAGAGTATCTCTGTTTTACTCATTTGTACAGTGTGCTGTTAATTTACTCTAGGAGTAACCTTCCATTGTAAAGAACATGCAGTATTAGATTTTAAAAAGTGTCTGTACTTTCTAACAGTTTAAGCAGTTTATGCCTATAAGAAAGTATCATTCCTAATGCAAAAAATAGTCATTTTCTTTCTAACACTAGTCGGAATTTTAGCTCAATTCTTTACACTAAATAGCTGGATTATTCAGCTTGTCCGTTAACTGAAGCATCTACTGCTTTGTGTCATGTAATAATGAAAACTGTACTGGAGAGCCATGTTACATAATAAAACTATGCAGTATATCAGTTTAATGTTACCAGGTGCTTTTTAAGTTCTGAAATGGGCAGAGCTGAATTATACAAACTTTTGTATAGTCATATATATTACAGTGCTTTAATTAAAACATGTAAGTACTAAGATAAAATGTAGTAAACCAACTAATATGCTAATCATGTGTAGAAGCCATGTAGTTTGTCTGTATTTGTATTTACGGAGTATAAACTATTTGACCATTGTAAAAATTCTTATTAAAGTATTGTGATGAAATGCTGGAATATATCTGATTTATTTTTGTTTAGCTCAAGCACATAATGTCACTGGGCAAACATTCTCATTTGATCAGCAACAGGCCTACTAGTCTAAATAATTTTGTTTCGAAATTACTTAAAGGTAATTCCCACAAAGCATCAGTAATATCAGACAACTCTAGACGTCATTTGATAGTACTAGCTATATTGATACTTTGTGTAATTAGTAAGTTGCTGTGATGGTCCAGACAAACGTTGATTTGTTCATAGTATATACCAGTGTGCTCTGCAGGTCATAATTGGTACCTCGATTGTAAAGCTTTAGTTGGCACCTTCTAATCCCCTTTGGTGGTGTGCAGTAGTGGCAGCTGATCTTATTGCCTAGCTGTCTGTTCATTTATATTTGCTGCTTATATTTCTACTTTTACCTACACCTGAAAGGGTAAGGGTGGTATTCATAATTACATTTGCATGCAATGAGTACCTGCAAAGGGTGCACACAAGCACAAGTGAGACAAAGTTCTGAGAAATAAACTGCTCTTATGCACAACAGTTAGAAACTGATTTAGAAATTCATATGCTAATGAGGAAATAATGAGATGTAAATGAGAAATGCATGAAAAATGTGTGACTTATGCAAATAAGGCTCAATTCCCCCTTTATGTGATCATAGCCACGTTTTGACATTCATCTGTACCTTTTGTAGTTCTGTTCTAAAAAGGAAATCCATGCCTTTTCTAGTCACTTTGCAGTTTACAAGCATGCTTGGTTTTGCTACAGTAATTAATGTTTTCTGATTTGAGCTACTTGTCCCTGCAGAACCAAAACTCAATGCACTCAGTGACGCATCATTCAAGAGGAAGGAGATATGGACAGAGAATAACCCATCTGAACGTTGCTGAACAGGAGTTACTGGACAGATTTAATAAAATAAGAGCTTTGATGAGATTGTGTGAACCACAAATGGGATCTGGGTAAACTTGTGAACTTCCTATCCCTGCAGATACTCAGGTGTATATAGCCCTCACTATACTTAACAAGGGGACCTTTCAGAGACAGACTGTGGGCTTGTTGGGTAGCCTGAAGGCTTATGGGTCAAGAATATTGCAGCAATTCCTCAGTTTACTTTTTGTCTATATAAATGATCATATCTATTTGCTTCTGTTACTACAGGACTACGCCAGTACCACCCATGTCCTCTATGGCATAATTTGCTTTTCTGAGGTACTTGGTGTTCTAGATTGCACGCACGTCACTTGAAGGGTTCCATCTGGATGACAGGGAGAGGGATAGCATAACAGGAAGGGTTTACTATTCCATCAAATACCAGGTAGTGTGTGATCCATGAGGGTGTATCAACCCAACATCCTGGCAGTGCCCATCATTCTCACATTCGACACACAAGTTTACCATGTTGCTGTTTTCTGCATAGTAGAATTCCTCAAGGTCACCTAGTTGATAACTGTAGATTATTATAATGTTGTGAACCATAGATGTCCTTCAAGGATGCATCTGCAGTCCTAACATATGGGTTGTCCTGCCTCAGGCAGCCCTTCGGTTGGCCGGATTCCAAAGTTTGGGTCTGGCCTCGGCTGATGTCGCACTTCACCCGACGTCATAGCTGCTGTTTATCGGGTATAAAGGCATCAGCCGACGCCATTTTCCTCAGTCTTTCTTGCCACGCGGTGCCCGAAGCAGAAGCTGTTCGCAAGTGCCGGTCGGTCAGATCCAGAGATTTCTACTACCGAAGACTTCTAAAAAGCTAAGTACCCCGTTGGGGACTCTTTCTTGCCTCAGCCGATGTCATACAAAGTAAATAATTGTTTAACTTGTGGGAAACAAATACCTCATAAGGATTTCGACTCTTACTGCCTTCCTTGCTTAGGCCCAGACCACGACGTATCAGCTTGTCTAGCCTGTGCTTCCTTCAACCGACGGACACTTAGACGTTGGTCGGAGTTTGCAGAGGAGTTTTTTGGTCCCGCTTTTGCATACAAAATGCCGTCGGAGACTCCGACTACTCAATTAGCTAAAAAGCGCAAGGAAAAGGACCGACATTCGCGGCCCGCGGTTTTGGCTGAAACCACAGTTAGGCCAACTGCGAATGTCTCGGTTTCGGCTGAAACCGAGCCCCCGGTTCTTCCTTCGGCCGAAAGCATGCTTCCGATAGCCGAGGCCTCACAGAGCATGGCTGAATCTGCTACTGAATTTACTGCTACAGAAGCAGGCACCCATGATTTATCGGACACTATTCCTTTAGACATAACTACCCCTGCACGTGGGGCTGCTAGACCCCCTGCTTCCATGTCTATCAAGGCTTTTGCCAGGGCTAAGGCAGCTAAATCTTCTAAGGCCTTGCCTGCCAAAACTCCTTCACATAGGCCTACCTCTAGTTCCCAAATACTCAGCCTGGCTGAGGATCTCATTTCTTTGATCAGAGGATCCCAACCTCACCCAGACAGGGCCTCTCAGCCCCTCCAGACAAGAGGCCTAGGACTGAACCCCCAGAACCTGTCTCTACAGATTATTCCTCGGATGACTTAGACCTTTCAGACCCTCACGAAGGCCCATATTTTCCTTATGAGGATTCTGATGCAGAAGACTCCATTCCTTCTGCTTCTCCTCCTGAAGAATTTTCCTTTGGGGAAACCTTGCATGCTATGAGGGAACACTTCCAATGGCAGGGCCAGGATTTTTCAGATTCTAGGAAAAGGCTAAGGACTTTTTTACACTTACCACAGCATAGGCCTTTAGCCATTCCGCCAGTACTAACGGTTGTTGATGATGCATATAATGATGCCTGTACTGCTCCTGATTCTCTTCCTCCGGCCCCTGCCAAGCCAGACAGATATTACAGGGTCCCAGACACACACTACCATTTGTATAAGGCTCCTGTTGCAGACCCTGAAACCATTTCACAGAGCCCTAAAGGTGTGGCAGCTGCCTCTGCCAAAAACCCTCTTCCCTCTGAAAGGGAATCTAGAGCATTAGAGAGATGGGGTAAAAAGGTTTATACTTCTGCTACTCTTTCGGCCAGGGCCTTGAACTGTCAATTTCACATGATTCAGTACCTGGAATTTTTGTTAGACCAGCTAAATAAAAAACTATCTTCTCCTGAACCTTTAGACCGCAAGTCCCTTCAGGATTTGGTACATAACTCTCAGCAGGTCAGTAACCATTTCTTAAAATGTAGCTATGATGCACTGGAGGCTTCCTTTAGATCAGCTGTGACTGGAACAGTGATTTCGAAGGCATGCCTGGTTAAAAGAACAATCCTTACCAGACCATGTTAAGTCAAAACTCCTAGATGCTCCCATGGAGAAACAAAGTTTGTTTGGCTCCCCTGCACAGGAGGTTCTAAAAAAGGTGGAAGAAAAAGCAAAATCTGTCCAAATAGTCAAGGATTTCTTACAGGTCCAACCTCCGAGGTTTAGCAGAAATTGGCCTTCGAAGAATTGGTCCTTTCCAGACAACTCCAGAGCGCAGAGAGGCAGAAATAGACGCCCAAGAGGCAGAGGTCAATCTAGGGGTGCCTACAGGGGACGTCAGTGGCAACCTACCAACCAGAGAAGTACTGCCACAGAATCAACTACAACCACTTCCACAGGGCAGACACAATGACTTGGCTCTAGTTCTGCCTACCAGGGAACAACTGGAAGCACCCTTGGGCAGAAAACTAGCCTTATTCTCCGACAACTGGCATTACATTACAGGAGACAAATGGACTTTACAAACAATAGACAAGGGCTACAGGTTTCACTTCCATACTCTACCAAAAAGAGAGGAATGCCAAACCTACCACCAAGCCAAAAAACAGACGCTCTAAGACAAATCAACAACTTACTAAGGATGAGAGCTATAGAAGAGGTGCCACCTATGGAACAAGGCCAAGGATTTTACTCCAGGCTTTTCCTTGTACCAAGAAAAGAAAATCAATGGAGACCTATTCTAGATTTGTCTGCACTGAACACATACCTCATTGTTCCAAAATTCAAAATGCTGACCCTCCAGCAACTTCTTCCCATGCTGGGCAAGGAGTCTTGGCTGGTGACTCTAGATCTCAAGGAGGCATACCTGCACATTCCTATATGACCAGATTGCAGAAGACACCTCAGATTTCTTGCAGGATCAGAGCATTATCAATTCTCAGCATTGCCTTTTGGCTTATCTTCTGCGCCCAGAGTATTCACGAAATGCCTGGCATCAGTAATTGCTCATTGCAGACTTCAGGGAATTCAGATTTACCCATACCTGGATGACTGCCTAATACAAGCGGACAACAAGGCAAAGTTAACAAAAGATTTGGAAAATGTCATACAACTGTTGCAAGCCTTGGGATACACAGTCAACATGCAAAAGTCAAGACTAGTACCATCCCAAAGGATAACATTCTTGGGTGCAGAATTAGACACATCAACTCAGATGGCTTTTCTCACAGAAGAAAAACAAAAGCAACTACCAGTCTACTTCATGACATTAACAACACAAACTCAGCTTACTGCAAGGAAAGTCCTGCAAGCCCTGGGCTACATGGCATCCTGCATAATATTGGTTCCGCATGCCAGGCTGCATATGAGAAAGCTACAATGGTATCTAAGGAATGTATGGTCTCAACACAAGCACAGTCTAGAAGCCCAGATTCCAATAATTCCATGCCTGAAGCAAGAATTCCTGTGGTGGGCTCAGGCCTGTCAGTTGAACAGAGGCTTGCCTTTCCACAAACCACATCCAAGCCAGACCATCACCACGGACGCCTCAGACCTAGGAATGGGGGCACACATGGTGGACAAGTGTATACAAGGCCTATGGACCCAAGACCAGCTGAATCTACGCATAAATCTAAAGGAGATGCTGGCAGTGAAACATGCGATCCAGGCATTCAGACCACTCCTTCAACAGGGTCATCTGCTGATAAGGACGGACAGTACCACAGTCATGTGGTACATCAACAAACAGGGAGGTACACATTCATATCCTCTATGCCGGATGGAAATGGACCTGTGGAATGTGGTCCTGAACCTCAACATTCAACTTCAGGCCAGATTTGTACCAGGAAAAGAAAATTCTCTAGCAGACACCTTAAGCAGAACTACCACGGATGCTCACGAATGGATGCTGCATCCAGATATCTTCAAAGCCACAACAAAGAAATGGGGACTACCACAGATAGACCTGTTTGCCTCCCCACACAATCACCAATTGAAGAAATTCTGCACAAGAGCATACCACCCACTTGCTTGGAGGGTGGACTCCCTTTCCTTCAGCTGGAAAAACCTGACAGCATATGCATTTCCACCTCTTCCCTTGATGTACAAAGTTCTACTGAAGATCAGAGAGGATCAGCCAAGGGTAATTCTTATAGCTCCAGACTGGCTGAGGCAACATTGGTACCCGCTACTGAGAAGCATGTCTCGGACACATGCATGGCATCTACCTCTATGGCCCTTACTACTAACACAGGACAACTACAAGATCCTACATCCAAACTTAAACACTGCAGCTAGCTGCTTGGAATATTGCATAAAACAAAATAACCCAGGTTTATCTCAGAGGGTTAAGGACATTATCCTGGAGGCATGCAGACCCTCCACAAGGAAGACTTATTCAGCCAAGTGGAAAAGATACCTCATTTGGAGTGCAGCAAAGGGAGAAAATGTCTCATTGGCAAACATAGCACACATCCTGGAATATTTAGCAGAGCTGTTCCACAATGGCCTGTCTTACTCCTCCATTAAGATTCATGCATCAGCAATTTCAGCAGAATACAACATGTATCCTCCTGTCTTCTCTCATCCTCTACTCAGGCAGTTCTTGAGAGGAATCAAAAATGTAAAGCCTCCAAGGAAACCACCTTTACCTACATGGGATCTCAACTTTGTGCTGGAAAAGTTAACACTTCCCCTTTTGAACCAGCAGCAACAGCAGAATTACAATTCTTGTCTTGGAAAACTGCTTTCCTGCTAGCAATTACTTCAGCAAGAAGGGTATCTGAGTTACAGGCATTAATGGCAGTACAACCCTTCCTTATCTTCCATCAGGACAGAGTCTCTCTGAGAACTAACCCTACCTTTATGCCAAAAGTGGTCTCCAGAGTATCATTGAACCAAGCGATTCATTTACCTACATTCTTCCCCAACCCACAGAACAGGGGAAAGACTGCTACATACCTTGGATGTGCACAGACAATTACGCTACTATCTGGACAGAACTAAGACCAGCAGAAAAACTGACCAGCTTCTGGTAGCATATGCAATAGGAATGCAAGGAAAAGCAATTTCAAAACAGACAATCTCAAAATGGATAGGAAATTGCATTCGATTTTGCTACTCTTTTCATGGAAAGACAACTCCTGATAATATCAGACCTCATTCCACAAGAGCTACAGCCACCACTACAGCTTTCCTACGAGGAGTGGCTACCAAAGACATTTTAGAAGCTGCTACTTGGAGCTCCGTGCATACATTTGCCAAGCATTACAATCTTCCCTTATACTCTAGATCCCGAGCAGGTTTTGCAACTGCTGTTTTGCAAGGGATCTTAACTACACCATCTTTATCTTAGTGCCTCCTCCCCCAGTTTGGCTATGGTATTCTACCCATATGTTAGGACTGCAGATGCATCCTTGAAGGACATAGTACAGTTTTGTACCTACCATAAATGTAGATGTCCGATAGGTATGCATCTGCAGTCAGGATTACCCACCCTCCTTCCCCTCTGTGGTATTCCTAGGGTATTTACCCCTCTTTTAGCTAGCTGGGGGAATCTATTATGGTGTATTTGTTTGTATATATGTATATATATATATATATATATATATATATATATATATATATATTTTTTTTATATTGTTTGCTCTCTACTGTTTGGAATTATTTGCATTTATCCAAATTTAGCCTTACTAGAGGGCACCTGGCATCTGGGGCAAGAAACACTGAGGAAAATGGCGTCGGCTGATGCCTTTATACCCGATAAACAGCAGCTATGATGTCGGGTGAAGTGCGACATCAGCCGAGGCCAGACCCAAACTTTGGAATCCGGCCGACCGAAGGGCTGCCTGAGGCAGGACAACCCATATGTTAGGACTGCAGATGCATACCTATCGGACATCTACATTTATGGTAGGTACAAAACTGTACTTTATTCTTCTGTCTATATGGTGACATAGGTAAAACACCCTTCCTTATGTGTCCTCTCCGTGTTTTGTTTTCAGGATGGAGGCTACCCACTAGAACCTTGGCTGTTAACACCAGTCTGCAACCTGCAGGAAGCTTCTGAGGAGCACTTTAACACCACCCTGTCTCCAGGCATGGATAGTCATTGACATAGTGTTTGGCCTGTATAGAGACAGTTTCCCTTGCCTGGATGAGTTGGGGAGGGACTTCAGAATCAAACTACTACTGCATGTAGAATGTCCACTGCCTGATGCTCATGTGGAGTGCATTGAATTATTTTGTGCCAGGAGCCAGTTCAACAGCACTGCTACAGAGGTAAACAGGTTATTAACCTCAAAGACTATTTTGTTATACTTGCTCAGCACAGTCTGCAAAGGGCAGGGCTGACATTTTCTCTTCGTGGTTACACTTCTGCAAAAGGCAAGTAGTCTGCATTTATAGGAGTGTGCTGTTTTACATTTGTCTCAACTGTCCCTCTTAATCCCTCCTAAAACTGGCAATTGTTTACACTTAATGACAATAATTAGATTTACAGACTGATTTTACTTCAGAAAATGTGTATTAATTCATGTTCATTTTTTTCTGTCAGTGTCTCAAATACTAGTACTTTAAACTGCCCATGTCTCTTATTTCTAGATTTGTGCCTGATTCTATTGAGATTTATCCCTGATGTATTGAGAGCCATGCTGTGTTATTTTTGATTGATTAATAGATTGATTTTGGCGGGGGGGGGGGGGGGTGACACGCAAGCAGAGTCAAGTTAGACATTCTCTGAATTTTTGATACACCAAACTCAAAAGGTTCAGCATCACTCCACTAACATGCGAATTTGATACGGAGTTGCTCCAGTGACTGGATTTAGTGGATGCAGGAGAACTTCTTAATATTGATCTACCAATGCTGTAGACTTAGACCTTGACTCCGAGGTTCTACCACATGATGTGAAATCTAGATGAAGTCTAACTGCTTTAATTTTGAGGAGAATCCATGTGAATGCCTGCAGCAGTTTTAGGTGACACACATGGTATCTGGCTTTGTCATCCACTGTACACTCTCTTGTCCATGAGCAGCAGTGTTCCCAATGTATGTCTGGTAAGTCTTTACTAATGTGCAGATTGCAGACATGTATACCATGTGTGCAACCATACTCCACATGGGGATATTCAAGACATTGTTCCTGACATCCGCCATTCCCATGTACTGACGAATTTCTTCATGCATACTCTGTGTCACTCTAAACCCATACCTCTCAACTGTACAGATTTTTGCCTCATATTTTTGGTCCATTTTTCATAAAATTGGAATTTTTCTGACAAATTAGTGGCAAATCATTAAAGATCAAAGTTAAATAAAGACAGACATTTCAGTTTTAGACTTCATACCATTCAGAAAATGTATGCTAATGTAAAACCTGTTATTCTGTCAACTTTCTACATTTGTAAGAACAATATTTAAAAACCTTTCCCTATTTTTGGGGCTTTGTCCCACTTTTATTTATGGCTTTGTCCAGATTTCTTGCTCTAGGAGGTTGTGAGGTATGCTCTAACCATCTCTACCTGGCTGTCAGTGGCAGTAGCCTGGGCCTGAACTATGTCATGGCACATCTACTGCTGTGCAAGACAGGGCCTTATCTGTTTCTAGGGGTAATTGTGCAAAATGTCTACACCTGGAACCCCATTGGATAAGCATGGCATCACATTAAGGGTTATGTTTTCATCCAGAGTTTCAACCTAAGCACAAGAAAGAGGTGTTGAGCTATGTGGTGTTCCCCCTTGCTTTTATATTATTTCTTCATTATGCTGAGTGTGTGAGCCTGTGTCATTGACTACAGAATTATCCACCTGCAGTGGGGTATGGCACCCTGCCAATACACTTTGCGTCTGTGCACTGCTGTCTTGAGACGGTTTCATGAGTATGAGTGCAACATCATCATCATTAACAGCAATTCTGCCGTCAGCATCGGTCTGTTGCGCTGCACCATGGCATGCGATTATTTATGGTGCTGTCACTGTCAGAAAATCCATAATTATGTCAATAATGTCACCTGCAACAGGCATATTGTTTAAGCAATAGCCAACTCACCGGTGTAGGTGTATTGAGGATTTACCCACAGTTGACATGGTTTGATCTCGAGGGCAAAGCCCAAGTGATTAAACAAAGTCAAGCATGGGTAAATCCTCATTGCTTAGTTTTCTTAAATAATGTCTGTGTATAATGGCACTGGTGTTCCTGCATGTTGTTTCCTAATTCTTCCGCATATGTTGGTGTACTATGTGTATGGGATTTGCGTTCTCACTCTTGCATTGTACATCAGACCAACAGGGAAAGGCAGATCTCTGTTGCCTTTTTTTTTCTAAACTATAAAATTTGGAAAGTTTAGAGGGACAAGAGAGAGACACAGTGTAGAAATACAAGGAAAAATCAGGTATGTTTCTTTAGTTTTGCAGACTGTACCTGATTTTCCTTGTATTTGCTCTGTTCTTTGTACTTCTTAACATCTTGGCTCAAGAAATGTGGACAAAGCCTTAAATAATGGGGGCAAAGGCC
The DNA here is from genome assembly GCF_019279795.1 of Protopterus annectens. Classification (NCBI taxonomy): domain Eukaryota; kingdom Metazoa; phylum Chordata; order Ceratodontiformes; family Protopteridae; genus Protopterus; species Protopterus annectens. The sequence continues at coordinate 834,836,216 of NC_056744.1, forward strand.
CCAAAATAGGGACCACTTGTAAATGTTGCTCTTACAAACTTAGAAAGCTGCTAGAATAACAATACTTGTGTTACCGTGCAGTGTCTGAAGGATATGAAGTCTGAAACTGAAATGTGAGTCATCAGTCATTCCTTAGTGAGTTGTCAGAAAACCACAAATTTTATGAGGAACAGACCAAAAATATGAAGTGAAAATCTGGATATTTCAGACGTATGCCTCTGTAGGACATACTGATAGAAGAAAATCTGGTACTGCAGCAGCTAGCCTTTTTTCTATTTTTGTATGCTCAATTTACAATGGGCACGCTGGTTGTGCTGACCGATCAGCATGCATATTTTTGAATACTAATGAGCTTGCATTGTGTAATTTATATTAACTTTATGATGTACACACTTACATGTGCTGTTTGTTGAGGTGGTGCTGTGACTTGCGTTGATGAAGTTCCTGATGAGGAAACATTTCACAGCTGCATCTATAAAGTAACCACTTCAACTAGTTATGCTATGAAACTGCCAGCAGTAGGAAAGCACTGACCTTCTCCAGTACCTGTGAGTGGATGTTGCAGGTCTCTAAAATTGCTGGTATTCTGCACCCTCCTGTTCTGCATCATAATCCTCACCTTTTAAATTGAGCAGGTACTTCTCATCAGGTGTTAAAGGTTGGACAGTAGAATATCCACTGTATGTGCTACTTTGAGCAATTGCATTCTGCCTAGCTTGAGTTTGTGCATGGCCCCAGCATGACATTTGTTCTTTTCCTGCACTGTGCAAAGGCATGGTTCCTTCCTCTACAGCATTTGTCAGCGACAACTTGATTCCATATCTTTGTCTCCCCGCCACACACACACACACACACCTTTTTCCAAAAGGACATTTTCTACAAGTCCTAAATTTATCCATGATGATGTTGGTTTCCTTAGTGGTAAATTTGTCTCTTTTATGCCTTGTTCTCTGATGCTGTAACATCTTTTCTCCAGATATGCGTGTTTTGCAGTAATCATTACACCCTACTTCTGAGTACTGCCATGTCTGACTCATGCATCTGAATGAGTAATTCAAGTTCAGCAAAACTTAAAGGATTTACTTGTACTTACAGTGCTTCAGTTTTGTAATTTTTTTTTCTTTCCATTTTTGTATGTGTAAAAAATTCCTCACCTGGGTTGTATGTAAGAGTGTGTATATTGAAATGTAGGCATGTGAATGACTAGAGGGTGGGAGAATATTTATTTATTTTTAATGTAGTAAGGTTACATGCACCTGCATTTCCATTGCCAGATACAACAGTTTGCAGTAATCTGCCTGACTACCCTCTGTTCCCCCCACTCCTTGATCTATTTTTACCGCAATCCAAAAGGTTCACTTCATCCCTAAACAAACTGGCTACTTATTACTTCGGACAAATGGGTTCTTTCCAGCATTCAAAATTAAGTCATTCTGCCATAAGCAGCTCCATTGATGTTAAGGTACTGAATATCAACTAAAAATATGGTTTTACACAGTGAAGCCAGTCACATATATGTGAGTACAGTTCTGTAATAAAAGTTCTCTCCTTCCAAGTACATTGGAGACTAATCCTGCCTGAAGATGTTACAGTAAAATTCAGTGGTCATAACTTGTTTTTTCTGCTTTGATCCTAGTTGTATATGTAGTGCACTGAGTATCACTGTTACACTCTGAAGCCAGGAAAATGAAAACTTGTTAAGCAATTTCCTCACATAAGTCTCAATCTTAACACTGCTTACAGATGTTTAATAAAACCTTGTTAGGACACCCTAAGTGCTGTTAAGATCAGGTCTCAAGGGGGTTAGAGACAGAGGGCTGTGCCAGACAAGAAAGAACAGCAGCAGAATGTAAAACAGCTTTTAAAAGTTGTTAGAACTTCACTCTGCCACACTTAGCAGAAAGTGTGTCATAACAAAGTAACTAACAGCGTTTAAAAGCTGTTACCTTCTGTCAGAGGAGGGAGCACTCCATTTCTGTCTGTTGTACCTTTCAACTGCCCAGTTATGCAGAATGCCCCTGATTTTGCCCCATCACTCATAACATTTTTGACTTTCTGGTTTCACTTTGGATTACAGTTAGTTCATGATGCCAGACATTACAGTTTCATACTTCTTATTGCTCAGAAAGTTGATGTTGATGCAAAACCTGTTTTATTAACTTTTTAGGTGCATTAGAGAAATATTTAATTTTTCTTTGCCCCCCCCCCATTTTTTTCCATTTGTGCACAATTCATAAGCAAAGACGTTGAGAGATATAGTACTAATAGTACTCTCTAAGTGCTTTATCAGCTTTCAAGGCAAGTAAAATATCTTGTGCTCCTACATGGTTTCTTTTTTTCTGCAAATGGTAGTATATGGAGCAGATGAAGCTCCATGCACTACAAATGATTGTGACTAACCCTGTATTAAGTGTTCTCAGCATGGATGCCAAGATTCAACTCTTGAACTTTGCACTCAGTGAATTTCTTGGCATCCATGTCTTGTTCACATAATAAACTGATCATGATTGGAGACCTGATTATATTCCTATGTATTGTAAGCTATGTGCTTTAATTCATGCTTTCCATCAACGTTACAGAAATGTGGTGCCCAGTGGTTTTAAAATGACAGCACTAAGAACATTATAATAACGTTTGGACTATTTATGAAGTTCTTGTGCAAACTGGTCATTCTGGTGCTTGGCTGTATGAATCGCACTATTGCACATGTGTAACTGCATGCATCATTGTAGCTCAGTTTCTACTGTTGTGCATGAACTGTGACCAGCGCATGCATGAACATGCAAACTCTTCTAACCTGTGCATTGTGGCATGAAGCAGGAGCATGGATGACTATATGGGAACTGTGGAATCCACAGGATGAATAATGAATGTCAACCACAGTGTTCAAGTAAAACGGCAATAAGGCACAAACCAAGAACCCGTTGCAAGTGTAGGCAAAAACCAAAGCACACTTGTTGTTCTAACTAGATAGATATAGCCACTTATAAATGTTGGTTAAATGCCAGCCACTGAATACACAGGCTACGGCCACTTTAATCACTTGGTAACATTATTAAACTTAGGCATTACAAACGTAACTTCGCTTTGACAGAACTGTTTTTTCCTTATTAAACAAACAAAAAATGACTACGGACAGTTACAAAGTGACAAGTAGGACACTCTCGTAAAAAATAAAATGTCAACCGCAAAATACAGCCGGAGACTGGGAGGATCAGTGATTGTTTTGCCGTTTTACTTGAACACTGTGGTTGACATTCATTATTCATTATATGGGAACTGTACCTGATTTTCTGTACTGTGCCAGAGTAAGTCATGTAATGCATCAGTGTATGTGCCTCACACCATACTAGTTTCTGTTTTATAGTTATCTCTTTATTCTTACTTGAACTTTGCATGGAGAAGATGCCCTCTCTGAAACTCAGGCTCTTGCCTCAAGCTGATGTGAGAAGATCACAAAAATACACCTTGATGCCTGCAGGTATCATGCCTGCAAAGACTAGAATTAGGGGGCAGAGGGACTTGAAAAAAATAATTTGTGGATACATTTAGGGAATGAACTAACTAGTGTAAATGGAGTGCCCCTAAACAGAAGACCACTGTAGGTATAGGTATGATCTGTCATGGACAGAGCAGCTGGCTCATTGGATGACAGAAGGTTAGGAGAGTAGGCCAGAGTTCTACAGTAAGTATTACATTTATATTTCTGTTACAGTACCAAATATACATTTTTACTTTTGTGGAGGTTATTAAAAATTCTGAGGAACTTAATAAAAAATGTGTAATTATGGTAAGTATGTCAAATGGCTATGTCATGAGCATGGCTACTGCAAAAGTTTTTAGTGCTTTCAATATCTCATAAATTATAAAGCTGCTTACAGACTTCAGCTTCATGTTTAGCATGAATGCACAGATAAATAATGTACTAGGATAATTGTTACATTTTGGTATGAAGCCTTTAATTAATGTTACTGTTATCTGCTGATGTTCTTCGTGTTTCACTGTTGCAGTCATCACATTTGGGTTATCTGCTTGCAGTAGCCCTCAGTCGGCCTGATTATCAAAGTCTTGGGTCTTGCTCCAGATGCTATCTCATCTTCCATGACGTCAGGTAGTCAGGGGTATAAAGCATGCAGCCGACGCCATTACATCAGTCTTTCTTACTGTGTGGTGCCCGAAGCAGAAGCAGTTCGCAAGTGCCAGTCAGCTGACTCCTGAAATTTTTGTTTTCGAGTTTCAGATCCAAAGTCTTCAACTAAGCTAAGTACCCCGTTGGGGATACTTTTTCTTGCTCTAAAGTGATGTCAGTAAAAGTTAACAATCGTATTTCTTGTGGAAAGCAAATACCTCATAAAGATTTTCATTCATACTGCATTCCTTGCTTAGGCCCAGACCACAATGTACCTCGCTGTCAGTTTTGTGCCTTATTCAAACCTTGTACTACTCGTCGTCGGTTCATTTACGCATCCAAATATTATGGTACTCAGTTCAGTTATCCAAAAATGGCTTCGGTAAGCCATCTGACTACCGACATTCCAAAAAAATGCAAAGATAAAGACAGAGACAGACCGCATAGGTCCAAAGCTGCCGACGACACTTCTCCTAAGCTAGTTGCCAGTTCACCGGTACTCAGTGAGGTGCTTTCACAGCCCCTAATACCCACTACTTCAGATTTACAGCCCTCCACTGAGACCCATTTGGTGTCCGGTATGCCGCAAGATGCTTCTTTAACTATGGAACCTGCGGATATGTCTACCTTGGATGGGTCCAGAGCCGCTGTGCAGGAACCGGCTTCTGAGGGTGTATTTAGGCCTACTGACTTGCATATTAAACTTATGCCATCATCTTCTTCAAGGCCTAAAACTCGATCCATGCCTAGAAAACTGATGCCCAGACTGCATGGTCAGGCCTCTATGCCTAAAAAACAAATGCTAAGAATGGCTGAAGACCTTATTACTCTAATCAGGGGAAGCCACCCTTCCCCCTCAAAGAGACCTAGGACTGATTTTCCTTCTGATCAGGATTCTGAAATTTCTGTTTTCTCTGACCAGGATTTGCCCTTATCTACCTGTGAGGATTCTGATGCAGAGGACTCCATTCCCTCTGCTTCCCCTCCAGAAGATTTATCTTTTTATGAAACCTTGCATACTCTTAGGGAGCATTTCCGCTGGGAAAGCCAGGATTTCTCTGACTCTAAAAAGAGGCTTAGGGGATTTTTACTCCTTCCTCAGCACAGGCCTTTAGCTATCCCTCCTGTACTGGACATTGTAGATGATGCATTCTCGGAATCTAGCCTGGCCCCTGACACCTTACCTCCTGCTCCCAGAAAACCTGATACGTATTACAGGGTACCCGACTCTCACAAGGTCCTCTTTAAAAATCCTACTGCGGATCCTGAGACCATTTCACAGGGACCCAAGGGCATTAAGGCTACTATTGCCAAAAATCCTATGCTGAAAAATGGAAAAGATTCTGTTCTTGGAGCCAAACTCAGGGGATGGGAACAGCAGCGCCCATTTTATCTCAGATTTTTCAATACTTAACTGAGATGCTTCACAAGGGCCTTTCCTTTTCCTCCTTCAAAATTCATGCCTCAGCCATTTCAGCTCATTACAATACAGAACCACCCCTCTTTTCTCATCCACTGCTGAAGCAATTCATCAGAGAGGCCAAAAAATTAAGTCTACCCAGGAGAACCCCTACTCCAGCCTGGGACCTTAACTTTGTATTGGAAAAGCTCACTCTACCTTCCTTTGAGCCAGCTGCAAATGCAGAGTTGAAATTCTTTTCTTGGAATATGGCCTTCCTTCTAGCCATCACTTCAGCAAGAAGGCTGTCCAAATTACAGATCCTCATGGCAGTGGAGCCTTTCATCATCTTTCGTGCAGACAGGGTGTCCCTCAGGATCAATCCCTCCTTCATGCCCAAGGTGGTATCCAGCATAGCCGGCTTTAGGCACCAGCGAACCCTGCGGTCGCTGGAGGCCTCCTGTTCCTGGGGGGGCCCCAACCACAGCAAATTATCTTATCTTGATATTTTGTAGCATGTTTGTCAAACTAACAAAAGCTAGTGCAGCAATCTTGTATACCTAATAAACCTAATTAAGCCATGTGGGTAGCAACTCTTATTTATATCTTCTAGAGAATAACAAGATATCTCTGGTTATAGTAGCACCCACAACATAGCCAGCTTTAGATACCTGCAATACATGTGGCTGCAAGGGGGCCCCCTTAATCACCCTTGACTGTGTGGGGGCCCTACAAAAGCAGCTGCTGGATTATGCTCTTTAACCTGAACAGGGCTGTGGAATGACCCTGTTAGGATAAAACTGATAACTAACATATAAGCTAGGTAAGGAATACAGAGATCAACAGGTCAGAGTGACTGATCTGAGTGCAAGCCTTGTATTTTATGAAGAACTGATGCTTCCGATCTTCAGGGATATATTTTTTTTCTTTCAGGGAGTTTTATAAATAGTGGTAGAACAGAAGGTACTACAACTCTCAACTTCTTTGCAGAAAAATTCAGCACAATTCCAAAAATATTAGCAAAATAAAACATTTTAAATATTACTCTAATTCAGTTAAAAGGTTAAAAGGTAACCCTTTTGAATCAACATGAATTTTTTTTTTGGATAATGCAAAGTATAAACCTCTGATGCCTGGAATTATTGACTGTACTCCTGAATGATTTATTAGCAAATCAAACTTTTTTATGAAGGACAGAGCAAAATTATGAGGAAAATCGGGAAGAGTCTGTGAAATCGAGACAGTGGCAAGTATGCATTACCCTTCAATGATGTAAATAAAAGTGATTTACCCCTGATGCTGTTTGACTGCTAAACAGCAGTCACTGATTTGGTGTCACAGTACCTGTGTTGTACAGTGTATTGCTATTTGGTGAAATAAGTACAAAACTAGTATTGCTATGGCTTGTGTGTGTGTGTGTGTGTGTGTGTGTGTGTGTAATAATATCACTGATCTTTTTCTGTGCATACACTCAATAATACCAGAAAACATACATTACTCTTCTGGGTATCGGTGAAAAATGTAGCTAACAAGTAATTATATTTCAAAAGTAATGCATAAAATATATCCCAGAACATTCAGACACTTCAGTCTTCAAAGAGTCTGGTGGTCCCCACTCTCCAGACTGTATAAATTGATACAGGGGGCTCCCTTAATCATCCTTCACTGTGTGAGGGCCCCACAAAAGCTGTTGCTGGTTGGAGACAAACTGAGAAAAAATGAATTACTTTTCTGATTATGCTCTTTAACCTGAACAGGGCTGACCCTGTTAGGATAAAGTTGATAATGGCCTCTGCTCTCAACTGCACCCATTCTAATACCAGTCCTGCTCAGATGTGTGTGGGTACTTACGTATTATTGCAACCAGATTTGCGAGGTGGCATAATTGGTCATGTTTCAGCTCAACAGTGTCTGTTAACTTTTAAAGGGTTGGCTGCACTGTTAAAAAGTCTTCCGGTATGTTGCTAGTGGGTGTGAAAGAGGAATTTGTTGTGTCTTTCGGCTTTTCCCAGTTAGGGGTCATCACAGCGGAACTCCGGTCCGCTAATGATTGGCAGTAGATTTTTATGTGCCGAGTTGCCAGCCCTGACGCACAACCTTCAACGAAGGTACGCCCATTCACGCATGTCTCCAAACAGAAGATGCTCTAGCTGAGAATCGAACAGGACGTCTTACTGTGAGGCGACAATGCTACCACAGCACCACAAGGGGGCAAAATCAGGTTTTTGGATAGCGTGCTTTACTGACATCACATAATGAATACAGCGATCACGATGAGTACTGCTTGCTGTGACAGCGGGGATGAATGACCATTATTTTTTGGGTGTAGCATCCTGGTAAATGCTTACTACTTACATTGGGAGCCAAAGTTCATTCATCCAGTGAAGTATGCCGACAAATGAACACACAGCAGTCACAGTAATGGCAAGAAATCATACCTTTTATTTGCTGACTGTTATCAGAAAAGCGATCATTCACACTGTTAAACTGCATCCAAAAGCCTTCAGTCCTTAGTCAGATGTTACAAAAAGGGAAGTTTATGAGGAATAAATGCATTCAGTTTTACTCACCAATCATCATGACAATGAAAGCTGCCTGTCAGGGAGTAGTAACACTTTTAACCGCATTTCAAAGGTAACACTTCTGTAGCTGAGAACCTGTTCACTCTGCTCACAGTTCCATTGACGGCCATTGTGAAGCAGCTGTCATGTGTCTAATTCGGAAAAGGGCGCTCCCTGCAAAGAGGAAATTTGAGATTATTCCTCTTCGTACAATGGGCCCCAATAGTGTGCCACACTTCACAATGCCCTTCTTCCATAAACACACATACTTTCCCGGAAAGCATTACACATTCTGCCACCTCGCAAGTCTGGTTGCGATAATACGTAAGTATCTGTGTGTGCACAGAAAGCTGCTGTAGGTTGTGGGGGGTTTACTTCTTTAATTTTTATTACTGTCTAACCACAGAGGTGTGCACGTGAGGTCATTGTAACTTCTGTTTGGGCTGAGGACAGTGTTTTCATTGTTCCTTTTACTTTTCTCACAGACCTCGGATGTGTACAAAGAAGGTTACCATATCTTGTGTAGGGACAGTGTGTGCTGTCTAGGAGCAACAAAGTTGAATACATTACTATAGTCATTATTCTTTTCACTTTTCTCACAATCACACTTCAGGCATGTAACATAGGTAGCTGCCTTTGACAGTTTGGGGTGAGGAGTGAGGAGGCATGCTATGTATATGTATGTCAGCACTCACTTGAAACACATGACACTGGCAATATGAACATCTGTTTTCATCCCAGTCAAACACCAGAGGGCTGCATAGGCAGTGAGTATCTTTTTTTTTTTGAGGGGAGGTTAGGGAGGCAGGCCATATTCCCAGATTGGACCTATGTATCCAGACAACAGATGGCTTGTAAGTTTTTTGTGAGCTACTATTATGTCATCTTTGAATCTTAAGCCTTGGGCGGCACATCTTATGTCATCCTTGAAAGAAAAAGAAAAGACTGAAATTCTGTTCTTACTCGTGGTTTTTGGACACCATCAGATTAAAAGGTTGGGAAAATGCTTTAGAACACCTATATATGTTTCCTAAGTGGTTATTACTGTGCTGTCTTGGTCAAGAAGGGTGTGCTAAAAGGATGCAAGGAAAACTTAAGTTGAACAGCCGCATTGAATTTCTTTCCTTAATCATCATTTCTGTTCAAACCATCATTGGATGAAAAGATTATGTAAAAAGAAAAAAAAAATTAAAACACACTTTAGAGCATATAGACAGCATTTCACCTAAGTCCAGACCTATACATAGAGTTGGTATTATATATCATTGTAACTAAAATGCCAGTAACTGTGAACATCCCTCTGTTAGATGGGTGAACATAGTGTGGTACATAGGCCTGCCATACTGTAACAGCATTGTAGCTGAAGGTTTGTCTGTACATAACTACTTCTAAAAGTTTGCAGCATGAACTAAAAGGTTGCTTTGGAAGGGTGGCAGTCACAGGGTGATACTTTGATGGAAGTGCGTAGGGGCCCCCAAACTTGACATTTGCTGGGGGCCCCTAAAATGCTAACACCGGCCCTGTATCCAGTGTGGCCCTTAATCAGTCCATTCATTTGCCAACCTTCATTTCTAATTCACAGAACAAAGGGGAATGAATACTGCACTCCTTGGACATGCACAGACAACTTAGATTTTACTTGGACAGGACTAAACCTCTCAGGAAGTCTGAACAGCTGCTGGTTGCATTTGCTGCAGGGGCATATGGGAAGGCCATTTCAAAGCAAACCATTTCTAAGTGGATAGGTCATTGCATTCATTTCTGCTATAAGCACCATGGAAAACTTACCCCACAAGGTGATAAGACCACATTCAACCAGGGCTACATCTACCTCCACAGCTTTTCTCAGAGGTATCCCTACCAGGGACATCCTAGAAGCTGCTACCTGGAGTTCTGTACATACCTTCACCAAGCATTACCACTTGCCAATTTTTTCTAAATCCAGAGCTGGCTTTGCCACTGCAGTCTTGCAGAGCCTTATAGCTGGTCCTAATGCTATCTAATTACCTCCTCCCATCCTTAGCTTTGGGAATCTACCCTAATGTGATGACTACAACAGTGAAACACGAAGAACATAGTACAGTTGTGTACACTTACCATAAATGTAGATGTTCGAGTGCACTCACTGTTGCAGTCCTGGTTACCCTCCCTCCAGCCCCTTGACTTCTATTGACTATACCTCTATTCTTGTTTACTATGCTTAAAGCTTTTTGTTGTATTCGCTTTTTTGTTGGAGGTGTAACCTTGTATATAATTGCTTCCCATTATGGGGGCACCTGATATCTAGGGCAAGAAAAAATGATGTAATGGCATTGGCTGCATGCTTTATACCCCTGACTACCTGATGTCATGGAAGATGAGACAGCATCTGACACAAGACCCAAGACTTTGATAATAAGGCTGACTGAGGGCTGCTGCAAGCAGATAACCCAAATGTAATGACTGCAACAGTGAATACACTCTAACATCTACATTTATGGTAAGTGTACACAACTGTACTTTCCTGTTACTGCATTACAACATTAATAACTCATCTGATGACATTTTCTTTCAGAATTGTTTTTACTTCTAAGTTATATGTGGCAGTAAGAAGAGTTTTTGCAGCACCCTTTTGTAAAAGATGTAGCATGGTTTTGAAAATGTATTAGGGGTTTCCAGAACTCTTCTCAAGTCTTGCATATAATACATTAAGAGGCACCACACACTTCATGGGAGAGGGGGGAGAAGAGGGAATTACTAAACTATATATTGTTCATAATGTTCACAGTAATGCCAAGTGAACTGATTGAGTCCCTGATCAATGCCATTTCTAGCAGCTATGTTTAGTTATGAAAATATAAATGCAATAAAATGAATTAGCAAAACAAAATGCACGCATTACAAAAAGAACATTAAGGGAAATAAATCAATTCTAATTACTGATAAGACTGGACACTTTTTTAACCACAGTTGTACCTGTAGGTCTCTAGCCTTCCTGAAATAGCTGATCTGCCTAGTTGCCATAGCAGCAAACTTTTTCACAAATAACTAGATCAATACTTCCCTCACCCTTCCTTGCCAAACATATTTGATGCAGCTATCTACTGTAGAAGTGAGAACTGCCAGTAACAATTTAATTTCAGTTGCAAAGCATTCCTTCCTTTTTTTCTAAGGCCATTATTTTGTTTTTGTTTTTGCAGGATAGGTACCTTAGTTACTGACTAAGAAGACAATAAACAACTATTTTCAGATGTTCTACACTTTAGAAGCGTGATTACATTTACAAAGATACATTTTTCATTTGCTGATATATGAATAATGAAGGCAGAAAGGGGGGTTTCAAACCAAAAAATGTACAGCTATCCATTATACCCACACGTATGTTGGGAAAGGTTATACACATGTTAGTAAAACGTGTAACAGTTTCACTTAAAATATACAGACCATAGTTATTCTCAGTAGTCTCCTTATATTGTTGTGTTACTTTCACAGCTCCCAATGACAGCTACATACTGCAGCCTGTACTGGAAGAAGGCAGGTTGAATTAGTTCCACAACCCCATGAGTACGGTTTACCATCAACAAGGATTGAAAAAGTAAAATAAAAACAGTTATTTAACCATTAATAAGTATCATATTTTTGACGAGAATAAAACAAGCGCAGTCAATAGGGTAAAGAAGCGGCCTTAGGTCAACTGGTGCCCTAGGCAAAAGGACTTCATGGCGCCCCCCACCACACTACCTGGTGCCCCCATCCTGGTCTACCTACATCAAATAAATACTAGAAAAGTGCCCCTGCTAGACCGGTGCCCTAGGCGGCCACCTAGTTGGCCTATGCCTAAGGCTGGCTATGGGTAAAGTGCCTGTATGATATAAAAACATTCAGAACCAAAAGAAACTCAAGAGGCAACACCATCCAAAGTGAAGGAGGCCTTTATTGCATATAACTCAGAAAGGTAAAAAAAAAAACGTAGTGAACACTTTCGCGTTACTATGAACTTCAGACTTAATTCACAAAAAAGCTTCAGTTTAAATATATCCAGGTAATTGCTACCTAGCCAATCACATCTCTCAATCTTTTCAGAAAATTAGCTGCTTAATCTGTTCAATGCTTAGGTAATTTTGACTGAGTTTAAATACCTATATGCAGTTCTAGTTGGCAACTGTATGAAACATATATATAAAAAATTTTATGTAAATCAGTTCTTTATAAAACCCATGTATGATTAAAAACTTCTACATTGACAAAATATAAATTGGTAAAAAAAGGGTAAAAAAACATCTCCATTGACAAATTATAAAAGAAAATAGAGGTCTATATATATGTTTCATACAGTTGCTATTATCATTATGTACTGTTATAAGAAATAACTACTTTTATACCCTTATCTCTAGAGAACAAGTCATCATTCACTGCCCTCTGAAAGACAAAAAATACAGCCTTCATGGGACCTGATAACATCCCAGGCTGCATCATACATGGACACCGGCAGGAACTTGCAGCACCATTAGGCACCCTATTCAACCAAAGCCTGAGTACTGGCTTCATCCCAGCCGAGTGGAGGGCAGCTACTGTCATCCCTTTGCACAAAGGTGGAGTGTCCATCGATCCAGGAAATTATAGACCCATCAGCCTAACTAGCCTGATCTGCAAAGCCATGGAGCAGATTATCGTGGACCTTAACAAGGACATTGGCAACCTGCAGACACTTGATCCGACACAGTTTGGGTTTGTCAAGGGGAGGTCATGCCTGTTAAATTTGGTTTTCTTCTTTGAGACCGTCACCAAGGCCATAGACTAGGGGAAAACAGTGCACACCGCCTACCTTGATCTGGCCAAGGCCTTCAATACTATTCCCCACTCAGGTATAATAGATAAACTCTCGCAACTCGGCATCAATCCATATGTTACCAGACGGGTAGCAAACTGGCTTACTGATAGAACCCACCTAGTCAAAATAAGGGAAGCCACCTCAAGTAGTAGACCCGTAACAAGTGCTGGTCTTGGGGCCTCTGCTGTTTGGAATATAGTTCTCAGAGGTGCAGGCCAAATCTAGTGGGCTATGGCTGACCAAGTTTGCAGATGACTGCAAGCAGAATCCTGTCATCAATTCCCCTAGTGATGTGGACATCCTCAAAGAGAGTCTCACAAAAATGACTGGTGCCAGAAACATGGCCTCAAACCGAATGCCAAAAATGCATTATCATCCCTTTTGCGGAGAATGACATCCCCACAAATTATCACATTTATAATAAGGCACTAAGCACACAATCAGTCATGAGGGACTTGGGATACCAGGTTGATGCCAAACTGACTTTTGGCCCACCATATTGCCTCCATTGTATGGAAAGCTTTCTACATGGCCCACCTCATTAGTAAGGGTATCTCATCCAGGGACAAGGTGGTCATAACATCCCCTGTATTCTTCCCTTATAAGACTGATTATTGAATACAATGCCCCTTTTGCCATGTAACTCGCAAAGCACATGCAGCAGCTGAAGAGACCACAGAGATTCCTCACCAGGAGAATCCAGGGCCTCAAACATCTACCCCTCCACAGATAGACTAAAAGCCCTGTCCCTTTACTCAGTCTCCTACAGACTCGTCAGAGGTGACCTCTGTCTGGCATACATAGCAAGCTCAGACCCCGCCCTGATGGGACCGCTGCACATCCACAAGTCAAGCTCCACTTGAGTAACCCGCATGCGAGACCTCAACCTGGTCTGTGATATCAGTAGGACATATTGGTGAGACAGATTTGTGTCCCAGATAACTCCCCCTTTTGTGGAATAGACTCCTTGTCCATGTAAAGCAGAGTACCTCATTAAACCTTTTTAAGTGCAACCTGGATAACTGGATGGGGAGCAGAAAATACACCCCTGGGATTCCACCTATGTCCCTGCTGGACAGTGGCATAGGGTGCTGACTTGTTGGAACATGGGCTAAATTCTTGGCTACATTTGTAAGGGCCTCATGGCCAATAGCCTAGTAACTTCCTATGATCCTATTTATTTCACCACTGCCAACTTAAAAATCCATGAATAAAAGTATATGTGCTCTCATTTTTATTTGTGAAATAAAAGCACTTGCTATTACAATTTTGTGAGTCCTTGTTGTGTCTCTCTCTTTTTCCCAAGTGATCCTGTGGTACTTTGACTGCAGGCAACCAAGGTGTGTGAAAGATCACCACTACCCTTTGACTGTCAGGGGACTATTTCTCAGAGATGGACTGGTGGCTCCATCCCTGTGGGAGCCCTACAACATGGCAAGCCAACACCTTGATCTTCAGAGCCTGATGGAGGCTGTGGTTGAGATAGCAGTGGAGAGGTAGTGGGGCCTATGTGAGTGTCTTCTTCAGTGGGTGCAAGACTTACTTTCCTGGTTGGCTTAGGCCCCTCCCAAGATAACTACAGTGTCAACCCTCATACCATTGGGTTCCCCCAACAGTGAACATCAGGGCATGGAAATGTGTGAAGCTGTCTCAACCAGGATGGTACAGGCTACATGGTTTCAACACCATCCCCTTTGTATCTGCACATGCACACACACGTCTCTTTGGAAAAATGGAGATTTGTCCACAGCAAGACATATTGCCCTTCATTCCCAACTTCTCTAGCACAAACCTCTTAATACCTTCCTTTTGTTTTCCTTGTAAGCTTCTGTCCCCTTTATCTTATTGTTCTGTCTTGCTCCATCCTACCTTATAAAATCCTGAACAGGGTGTCCATATATGGACACCTTCACAGTGAATTAAAGGCTTTTGATAAGCTGTTAGCCAGCAGTATTTAACCATAATCAGTGCAAGTTTCCATGGAAAGATCTTGTGAGACTCTAGCATCTCATTTCCAGAAATGCACAAAAACATTTGTGAACATAAGAACACGTGTAGCATATGCACAGCACTGAGCCTGTTTAGTGCATCAGGAAAATAAGGACCTGCAAACAAGGGGCAATGATAAAAATAGGGGCAAATCAAGAAGAATGCACAAGTTACTGAATGCAGTATTCCAGATATAGGTGGGTATGTGGGAGGGAATAAATACAACAGATTCAATCTAAGAGTTTCTTAGCTGAGTTTGCACAGATTCAGAAGTAGCAGACTGTAGTGATCTTGCAAAATGAGCACTGCTTGCTCATTGTTTACTTATTTACATACAGGTGAGGCGTCACTATTCAAGAATTTGTCTTACATGTTTGTGAAGTGTAGGACATGAGTAACACCCTAAATCAGGTAAAAGAGGCTGTCCTGTCCAGCAAACTGCAGCATCTCGTGTATGTCTTCAGTGCCTGCCAAGGTTTTGCTTATTATGATCTGATAGGATCTGGAACTTCCATGAACATGTTATGTAGCTCATTAACTCTGAATGATATGAAATCACATTACCTATTTTAGGTGGTTCCAGTACTGATGGGGGTAGTAATAATGGACTGAGATATGTCTAGTGTTTGCTGCCTCCAATCTCTTATTCACTATATATTTAGAGGTTTACATGCTTCATGGTCTCAGAGGGCTGTTTTCTCAGGAGAGTATCTCTGCAGTGTAGCTCCCTTTGTCCTATACTTTATCTTTTGCTTAGGAACATAGTAGTTCTATTAAAAACTCCAGTCATCTGGAAACTTATGTCTGAGGGCAAAAAAATTTTTTTTTTTTTGCCATCACCAGTTTTCCATCCAAAGAGATCATTAGCTAGTAAACTTTGTTTTGGGCTCTTGATATTTAGATGTTTAATCCAGGTAAAGTTGATTATTGTAAGCATCCTCTCACCGTAAGATTTTATTTTTATCCAGTATTCTGGAATTTGTACTTTTTTAGTGGCCACAAAGAACAGTTTGAACTGTCAGGTTTGGTTAAATATGAGACTTTAACAGTGTGATAGCAACTATTTTTTTTTTACTCAGTTTGTGTTGATTGCTCTTAGAGTAGGATTTCAAACACAGAGCATGTCAGTTAATCCAAAAAAGAAAGACTGCAATTCTATGGTAACATTTTTTTCCTCCTAAAGAAAAATCCCCAGACTAGGAAGAACTGTTAAGGCCCACCTGCAAAAGTATGATGTGGAGTCCCATTCACCACTGCTGAAATACACTGTAGCAATTTTAAAGACTATTGGACTGTCACCAGTGCTTTGTATGGTATACTCCCCATTTTCAGATGCTGTGGGATATGTGGTGCTGCAGTCTTGGGAATTCTGAAAGAGGATACCACACAGATGTCCTAAGTGGGTAATGTCATGATCCCTATTTAATGAGAAAGGAGGGCCAGTGCCAGAGAGAGCCAGAACCACAGAGAAGACAGAAGAGAAGACAGTGCACTGAGGCCTTTGACCTGAGAAAGAACAAATCAGCCTAGGGGCTGATTAAGACTCAGAGAATGTTTGCCTTTTTGTGAAGAGGTACTTATGTCTGGAGTAGGGACTCTAGGTAATTTCACTGTGGATGCAAACCTTCACTGTAGATAGAGCACACGGAAACTTGGAGAAAGGCCCTGAGGAGAACCGCAGCATAGAGTAGAATCATAACTGTGGATATACTGAAGCGGTTGCAACTTCTGGGCCTGCATCTGGACCAAAACCCTGTAGGCTGGGTTATTAGTCTTAAACCATAATGTATTTGCCAGTTTGCATCTGACTGAATGAATTGAGGTGGGAGTTACTTATCTAGATATGATGTGTGAAAATATTGTTGTCAAATACTGAACGTTTGTACTGTGTCACTGTAGCCATATTATACTAAACCTCAGTCAGGTACTGCTGATCTTGTGCTGACTTGCTGTACTGTTGGCTGGCAGTGGATTTTGTCATGCCACATCTTGCAAATATAACCTTTTGAGTAATCTTTCCCACCAGAAAGAGAGAACTGCTACTACTGCACTAACAGCAACCTCACTGGTAAAACCCATCTGTACTATGAATAACCACATTGAGAAGGTAAAGAGATGCTGTTGAAGTACTGTGAGCCTAAGAAAAGTGAATTGTGGAGGGCCCTCTCAAAGAAGCTTTGCTGAATGAAGTACTATTTCAGGGGTGAACAGAGTTGCAGACTTTGCCACACCCAAGCAGAGACAATGAAATGGAAGTTTGACATGGAAAGCGAAGTAAAACAAGTTTATAGAATTACATCAGAAACAGTAGTAAACTGGTAAGTACTACTGAACATGTAGTCAAAGTGAAATTAAATTGATGAAAGCTTGCTTACCAGGGAAGTGTATAGCAAATTTCTAAGTGTTTAATTACCAAAGATGTGTATAAGAAAGTGTTAAGGTACTGAAAGGATTGTTTTGAAGAAAATATTCTTGCAACATGAAGCAAGTACTCAAGAATATCAATGAAAGAAATTATTGAAGCTGGTAATTAGTATTGATAAGTTGTGCTGAAGTCTCAAACAGCAAAGAGTAGCTAACTGTATTGTAAAAAAACAATTTGTGAAGTACTAATAAAGCTAGAGTTTGGTGTGGTGCTTTTGAAAGAGTTTGTAAGTATCGATACACAAAATTAAACCTAGTAACATTTCTGTTGACTGCACTGTGACTAAGAAGAAACCTTTACTGATGAAGTTTGTTGCATTTAAATGAAAATAAATATATGGCACTGATCAATGAAGAACTCAAAAAGGCCATAGTCAAAGAAATGCAGAGCTGCAGTAACAGTGGCTTAAGCTTAATTATACAATGACCCCCCCCCATTAAATATTCAAAAACATGCATGCTGATTGGTCAGCGTGCATGTTGTAAATCAGAATTATAGTAATGGAAAAAGGTCCGGTTGCACAAACTTTTTCCAGTACTATAACTCTTTTTTTTTTTTTTACAGCAATGGAGAACACAAGATCTCCATTGCTTCACACTGTCTTGCTATGTTAAACGAGTTTAACATAGCGAGACAGCTTTAAAAAAGCAACAGAGAGTCTCCATTGCTTTTTTCAAAGCTGTTTCGCTATGTTAAACTCATTTAACTTAGTGAAACAGTTTTTAAAAAGCAACGGAGATCTTGCTTTCTCCATTGCTTTTTTCAAAAGTCTCGCTATGTTAAATGGGTTTAGCATAGCAAGACGGCTTTAAAAAGCAACGGATATTCTCTGTTGCTTTTTTTAAAGCTGTCTCGGTATGTTAAACTCATTTAACATAGCGAAGCAGTTTTTAAAAAGCAACGGAGATCTTGCTTTCTCCGTTGCTTTTGCCCACAGCTCTGATGTACTGCATAGGCATGTGCATGTGCAGTACATCATAACTGCTGCAGAATACCAGACAGCTGCAGAAGGGCAGCAAGGAGGCATTATACAATGCCATTATTTAAGAAAAGTAATTATTTTTTTTCTTAAATAATGTCATTAGATAATAGCAATATTTCTGGCTGTGGGTAATGCTGGATTTACCCACGGTTGGCTTTGTTTGGCCACTCGGGCTTCTCCCTCGTGACCAAACCACACCAACCGTGGGTAAATCCAGCATTACCCACACCCAGGGGTGGGTTATTGATATATTAACACACACACAAGCTGGAATATACAAGAGGCATAAGAGCTGTATTATCATGCTGCAGTGAGAATGAGATGCGTAATGTCCAAAGCAAATATCCATTGAAAGAAAATAGAAAGTTAAAATTCCTTGCTTTTCATGCTAAACTGATTCAAGAAAGGCATACTGATGTAAAATAAACTTAAAAAAAAAAAGTTTTTCTCAAATAGAAGGAAGATGTACAAACCTTCTGAAACTGGGAAAGGTTACGAATATAGAGAAGAACATAACAGGGACATTCAGTTTGAAGATAAAACAACTGAACAGATGTGTACTACAGGCTAGGTAGGTTAGACTTTACTAAAGCTTATCACTGAAATCACATCATACTATAGGAAGAGAGAATCCGTAAAAGACATGAAACTGAACCCATTGTTCTTAACATGATGACAAGTTTTAACCAAACCGATGACCTAAAAGGAGGAGTCCATGCTACAGAGAGCAGTGCGGGGCATAAAGAAACCACTGTGCTGTCCCTGTTCCCAACTTGGAAATATTACTAGGTACTGTCAAAGCAAACATAAAAGGTTGAAAATCCCTCCTGCATTGAAGTTGTGGGCCAGCTGTGGACAGATCTGGCTTGCCAGTATTTTTCATCCTCGCAAGTCTGTCCTGGGGGGATCATGTGGCATAGTGCCCCAGAGCAACTGCAGTAGAAGATGTTGAGCTATAGTCTTGAGAAATTCTTGGAGGAGTCTCACACAGAGTCCCAAGTTGCAAAAGCCATGCTCTTTTCTGATGAACAATGAGAAGCAGAAATGGACAGAGGCAGAGAGGAGGGATATGTGAAAACCTGAACTAGGACTTGAGCTTGGGTCCTAAGAAAGACCAAATTGACATAGGGGCAAAGCAGTAATCAGAGGATGTTTGCCTTTTGTGAAATGGGAATGATACTTGGAGAAGGGACACTAGGCAATTTCATTGTGGATAGAACTTACAGAAACTTAGAAAAGGATCCTGTGGATATTTGCAATATAGAATAGAAGTCAAATCTGTATATGGAAGATATACTGAAGTGATTGCAGTATTTTGGCTTGCATTTGGGCAGAAAAAATTGTAGATTGGATTATTGGACGTAACAAAATTTGAGTTACTTGCCAAATTGCAACAGACTGAAATGAGCTGCAAGTTACTTAGCCAGATATGCTGTGTGAAAAGATTAAGTACTGAATTTTTACTTTTCATCACTGTAAATAAACTTTTACACTGAGCTACTCATGCACCTTTGGTGGGTTGACTTGCTACACTTAGTATAAAGTTTTCATCACCGTGTATGTTAACTGTTGCTGTTCATTTGGTTTTCTTAGTTTAATGCCTATTCATAGGGCTCTCATACCTTTCCTCTTTTGTGTTTTTAAAACACTATGTCTTATGATTTTGGAGGTCAGGGCACAGTTGGGTTATCTCATCAAATAATCTAGATGCCCAGCTGGGGTACCAAAGCCAAAACCTTCCACAGTATATGACTTAAGTCCATGGGCATAAGGGCACAGAAGTGGATGTGTGAGTATAAATTGTCAGACTGTCTTGCTACCAGTCTGAATGAAGGTCTCAAACCTATTGATCTGATCATCCAGACATTGGTATTTGTGGCCTTCATTGGTTCAGATAAGTGCCCTGTTGGGGAACCTTCCTTATTTTGTCTCAATTGCATTGCTATTTGTTGTTCTATTAGATGAAAGCTAAGATGGGAAAGTGTGATTGCTGTAACCAGATGTCCTCCAAAGACCTGTACACCCAGTGTCTTTTCTACTTAAGTCCAAAATATGATTACAAAAAATTGTTCGATCTGTCAGTCAGTTGTTTCAAAGACCTTAAGAGCACAACCTTTGTCTCACAACTACTACTTGGAAATGGTTGCGGTATCAAATAACTTTCACACAAGATGGTTCAATAGAGATTAATAATCTCCTTTATTGCACAGAAAGACATACACGTGGGAGGTTAGGCAATCATAATCCTTTCTCCTAGAGTTACAGGAGTCATGACATTTTATACCTATTTTCATTAAAATCAACGTTATTGTAACAATTGTAAAACTGCCCTGACCAATTAGAAGTCAACACTATACCATTAATTTAGCTAATTAAGATCTCATGACTTCTTGTTTGACATTCTGAATTCTACGACAGAACATTCTACTCAGAACAAATCTTATACTTTGCTCACCCTGTCAGTACTTGCTAATATAAGGCAGGAATCAAGCTAATAAATACATTATGAAGGACATTCTGAATATTCCATTCTGCTGTGAAAGCATATTTGAATTTTTTTTCATATCTTCTTACCTTCTTGCTGCTGTGCATCTCCCATTACCAACCGCAATGGACTGCTATCCCCTTTTTCAGCATTCAGCGGTATTTCACTCCCTGTCCAGGACTGAAAACCCTAATTTAAAAACAACTGTAGTAGGACCTGAAAAGAAAGCCACCATATCTACAGTCACTCCTGCAATGGTCTGATATCTCTCAGACCACTCTTTTTCAGCATTCGGTAGTATTTCACTCCCTGTCCAGGACTGAAAACCCTAATTTAAAAACAACTGTACTGGGACCTGGAAAGGAAGCCACCATAACTACAATCGCTCCTGCAATAGTTTGATATCTGTCAGACCACTTTAACCCCTTTTTCAGCGGTATTTCACTCTCTTTCCAGGACTGAAAACCCTAATTTAAAAACAACTGTACTGGGACATGAAAAGGAAGCCGCCATAGCTCTCGCCTACATTCTTACACGTGGGTTCGGAGCCGAATATCGGCTCCGACTCGGCCAATTTTACTAGCTCAAAATCTCTCATTGGCTAGGCTAAGCAGGTATCCCATGGTGCACTGCTCCATATCCCCAGATCTCATTTGCTGCTCGTGTAGCTCGGACATGGTCTCGCTTGGCTGTAGCTAAGTACCCTCTTTTCTTGTTTTAAAGAAAGTTTTGATTGCTATCAAAAGCTATTTTCATAGCCATTTGTCTAAGTTGGCTAGAATTGTCTAAGTTTGTCAAGTTTGGTGATTGTGTGATTGTTGTGTGGTATCCCACTGACTGTTCCCTCGGGCTAGGCCCGTTTCAGTTAGAGGGCGTAGTTCTCCTCTTTTTGCCTTTTGTGTCAGAACGGTCTAGGCTGTTTAAGTTAGAGGTTTGGATGTTTCCTCCTCCTTGTGTGCTTTGTTCAATCCCCTGTTAAGAGCTTGTAGTTGGTGTTGTGTGTTTGATCACTGTTTAGTGTTGGCTTCTGTTAGCGTTGTTCCCGCCTCTTGGTAGTAGACGTCTGTGTGTTTTTTCTTTCGGACTTGGTTTTGCGTTGTGGGCATTGTGATTAAGATGTCTAAGGATATCAAGGAGCACAAACCTTCAGGTTTTAAGAAGTGCTCTAAATGTGGGTATAAAATGTCCATTACAGATGGGCATTGCATTTGTGTCTATTGCTTGGGAGCCATCCATCTGCAGGAATCCTGCAGTTTTTGCCACGCATTCAGTCCTAGAGTTCTCCAGGAGAGAAAGAATAAGCTGATTTTAAAGGGACTTTTGGAACCCTCTTTTGAAGAGGTTAGAAACAAGAGTAGACCAAACACCACGAATGTTGCAAAAGCTTTATTCTTAAAAACTCTTTTGAAGAGGCTATGGACTCTTCTTCCACTGGAAAGTCAAAATCTGGCAAGTCAAAAAAGAGATCTCTGGCTCTGTCAGCCTCATCGGAGCCTCCGGAGAAAATCTCTAAAACTGCATCGACCTCCTCAGCTCCACTGTCCTCAGGGCTGAAGGAAGGATCGATATTGACGGAACCGGCGTCTGCTCAAATTGTATTGGAACCTCCTAGGAGCCGATCGCCCAGTCTCAGACCAGCTTCTCCTGAAAGGAGATCTCATTCTTCATCCCTGTCCTCCAAGTCCTCCAGGATCCTTTCGGATGTGGATGTTGATATGGTGGTTCAGAGGCTCCTCCAGTCACCGGTTTTGGCTAAATTGTTTTTGGCTCTGATGCAGTCGGCTCTGGAGCCTGTCCCGACCCTGTCTTCGATCATTCCTCCTCCGAGCACATCTCTGTCTTCAGAGCTGGAGTGTCCCATGCCGTGTGATGTTTCTAGGCTGGCGCTGATGCCCCATTTGGCTCCATCTGTACCGGCATCAGCTCCGACCCCGTCGGCTCTGTCTTCGGGGTTTGGGACTCGGGATTCCTCAGTCAGGTCTGAGGGGGACATCTCTGGGCTTATTTCGGTCCTGAGCCTTCTTCTCAGTGCATCGGCTTGGGGAACTCCGACCCCAGTCATGGCTTCAGAAACTGGTTGCTCCTCAGATTTGGGGAGGCCAGCCTTTGAGGCTATGCGGACCCCGCTGGCCAGATCATCAGCTACATCAGGCGGGTTGGTCACTCTGTCCCTTACCACTCCAGTGAGAGCTTCTGATCACCACCCATCCATGGACAGCAGAGCAACAGGGCCTAGGGATACCCCCATGAGTGGTCCCCAAATTTCTGATGGTCCCTCAGTTCATGCCTAAGGAGCCCCCCAGAAAGAAATCGTGCAAGAGGAAGCACATAGACTCCCAGGATGAGTCCCTCACCTCTGATACTGACCTTGAGGAATCTGAGGGGTCCCCCAAGTCATCCTCTGATGTTTCCTTCTCCGATATCCTGGAGATACTGAAACAGAGGTGACTGGCCATCCAAAGCCCCTTCCGAGGAGGAGTCAGTATTCTTTAAGGCTTTTGGTGCTCAGCCCTCCACCTCCTGGGTGTCTCCACCCTTTGACGAACTCCTTGACCTGATTTGTCGAAGAGTGTGGGAAAACCCTGATTCTGTAGAGCCCATGCCCAGGCGTCCCAACAAGTTTCTCCCCCCCCCCAGGGCAAAGAGTTTCTGTCTAAAGGAGTCCCTGTCAATGCCATGGTGGTGGCAGCAGCCACCCAGAAGGAAGTAGAAGAGTCTTCTTCATCCGTCCATCCTCCTAACAAGGAGTCTAGGACTATGGATTGGTATGGGAAGTGTACCCTCTCGTCAGCAACCTTTACCTTATGGTCGCTGAACTACCTGCCTCACTTCACTCTGCTCCAGAGAGATCTCCTCAAAGAGTTAGGAGACACTCTTGTGGGTAACATTTGTGAGGCGGTGGCTCAGACGGTTAACGCCCAGGTCTCTACCCTCAACTCCATTGTTAACTCATCCATGCGGCTCATTTCATATGCAGCCGAAGGAGCGCGAGTAGGGCAGCAAGCTCAGGGGTTGCCCTTAGAAGGCAAGCCTGGCTGCGCCTGTGTCACTTTGCGGAGGCCTTCAAGTCTTCCTTCACTGATGCCCCCTTTGATGGTTCCTCCTTGTTTGGGACCAAAGTGAAAGACACCCTCAGCAGGTGCGAGCAAGAGGGAAAGACCCTGTCTGCTGTAGGGGTCTATTTTTCCCTTCCTTCTAGGCCTTATCCCAAGGCCCAGCGGGGGGGGGGAGATGTGGTTCAAGAAATCACAGATGTTTTTTCCTGCCGCACAAGGTGAACCCCCCTCCAGAGGCAGGGGAGGGGGGTTATTCAGGAAGACGTCACCGCAGAGGCAGAGGGGGCCCCCGCAATTCGGAAGACCACGATTCCTTTCGTGGCTCTCCGTACTCTCGTTCCTGAGGATGTACCTGGCTGTGCTTATCTGGAGCCAGTCGGGGTCGAATTTCGTTATATCCGGAAGTCTGGGAAAACATTATCCAGGACCGATGGGTATTACGGATAATTTCCGGAGGTTATCTCATTCCACCCACATTGGACCCCCCTGCCAAGCAGAAGAATCCCAGACATTCCACCCAGTCAAAGGGATCAAGCAACAGCAGAGATCTCACAGCTGCTAGGAAAAGGAGCCATCCAACGTGTCCCCTCAGACCAAATCGAATTAGGGACTTACTCAAGATTCTTTTTGGTGCCGAAAAGAACAGGGGACCTGAGGTCCATACTGGATCTCAGCAAACTGAACAACTACATACACAAGTCCAAGTTCCGTATGGTCACACTGCAATCGATTCTCCCGTTGTTGGGAGAGGAGGTATGGATGTGCTCCATCGACCTCAAGGATGCTTACTACCATGTGAAAATGGACAGGGCATCCAGGAGTCACCTACGCTTCCGGCTGGGAGCCAGTCATTTCCAGTTCTGAGCCCTGCCCTTTGGTCTCACCACAGCCCCCAGGGTGTTCAAGTGTATGGCGGTGGTGACGGCTCATTTGAGACGTCAGGAATTCCAAGTGTTTCTGTTTCTGGACGACTGGCTCCTTACTGCCCCCACCAGGCATCAACTACTTCACACCAGGGATGCTATCATCAACCTATGTCATCATCTAGGTATAACAATAAATTGGGAAAAATCTGCTTTATTGCCCTCGCAGTGTGTCACCTTTATAGGAGCAGAATTAGACACCATTCAAATGCGAGCATTTTTACTGCAGGAAAGGATCAAAGCCTTACAACAACAGATAGGCTGATGCCCCTGAGACAAGTGCAGGCAAGATGGGTTCTCCAGCTCCTAGGCACCATGGCAGCAACAATCATGTTGGTCCCTTTAGCGAGATTGCACATGAGAATTCTCCAATGGCTCCTCTTTGTTCAATGGTCTTTCCAAAGACTTCCACTGTCTCATCCTATCTTGCTCATGGACAGATGCAAGCAGGACCTCAGTTGGTGGCTGTGCACCAACAATTTGGACGGGGAAGGCCCTTCGTTCCACCCATCCCAGTGGCCACGGTGACCACGGACACCTCCCAGATGGGGTGGGGGGGCATTATCTTGGCAGGACAGTCCAAGGCACGTGGCAAGAACATGAGATACATCTGCACATAAACGTACTACAGATGAGAGCAGTGCTACTTGCGTTGCAAGCACTTCAGAGTGTTCTCCCTCTAGGGACAGTTGCGATACACTCAGACAACATGTCAGTAGTGTGGTATCTAAACAAGCAAGGGGGAACCAGGTCTTACCCTCTGTACAGAGAGGCCATGCAAGTGTGGCATTGGGCAGTAACTTCCCAATGGTTTCTAGTAGCAATGCACATTCCGGGGAAATCCAACGTGATTGCGGACAGGCTAAACAGAGCTATTCTGATGCCTTATGCGTGGTCCCTGAATCGCCTGGTTGCAGAACGAATCTTCAGCAGGTGGGGTCAGCCTTGCTGCAACCTTTTTGCCAGCCCCCCTCAATGCAAAATGCAGCAACTACTTCACACTGATCCCCCAACAGGGGGAGTCACCCAGGGATGCTCTGGTTCACAATTGGCCTTCCGGTCTGCTTTATGCTTTCCCTCCGTTTCCTTTGCTGTCAAAGGTAATTCAGAAAGCGCAATCCTTGGGAAGCAGAATCATTCTGATTGCTCCATACTGGCCTCGCCAAGTTTGGTTTCCCTTTCTTCAGCAATTCATTGTGGACACTCCTTGGACTCTGGACCCTCAACCAGATTTACCGACACATATGTCGGGGCAGTTCCACCCCTCCCTGATGACCCTCCGGTTGACAGCCTGGCTACTCCAATTCCATTGTTAGTCAGATCTCATAAATGTCCTTCAAGAATGCAACTGCAGTCATAACATATGGGTTGTCCTGCCTCAGGCAGCCCTCGGTCGGCCGGATTCCAAAGTCTGGGTCCGACGTCAGCTGATGTCGCATTTCTCTCCGACGTCAGAGTGGCTGGAGTACATAAGCATCAGCCAACGCCATTTTCTTCAGTCTTTCTTGCCACGCGGTGCCCGAAGCAGAAGCAGTTTGCAAGTGCCGGTCGGTCAGCTCCTGTATTCTTCGATTCCGAAGTCATCAAAAAAGCTAAGTACCCCGTTGGGGACCTTTTCTTGCCTCAGCCGATGTCAGAAATTACTGAAAAAGTTAACAATTGTCTTTCTTGTGGTAAACAAATACCTCATAAGGATTTCCACTCTTACTGTCTTCCTTGCCTTGGCCCAGACCACGACGTCTCGGCCTGTGTAGCCTGTGCTCGCTTCAACAAGCGCACTCTCAGGCGCCGGGTGGAGTTCGCTGAAGATTTTTTCGGCGAAAAATTTGCTTATACCATGCCGTCGGAGCTTCCGACATCGCAAACTCCCAAGAAACGAAAAGACCGGGACCGACATCCTCGGCCCGCGTCTACCACCGACTCCATGCCAAAACCTACCGCGAGTGCTCCGGTTCCCCCTGAGACGGTTTTTCCACCGCTCCGAACCGAAGACACCGCATTACCGACTACCCCGATTCCGGATATCACTCCGCCAGTTATTGATTTTTCCTCCGGATACCGAAACCGAGGAAATGCCCGAGACCATTGCTGTAGATAAGGTCACTCCTGCACGTGGAGCTGCCAGGCCTCCTATGGCCATGTCTATTAAGGCCTACACTAGGGCTAAGGCGGCCAGCAAGACCAAGCATCTTTCTGCTAAAGCCTTACCTCAGCCTACTCCAGAGACACAAATTATGACTATGGCTGCTGACTTAATTGCTGTGATTAGAGGTTCACAGGCCCATCCTGAGAGAGGATCCCAGCCTCCTCCTGATAAAAGGCCCCGGGTTGAACCCTCTGACCCTATTCCTTCAGATGATGATTCTGAGGACTCTGTCCACTCTGATGGCCAGGAAGAGCTCTTCCAGACCTATGAGGACTCGGATGCAGAGGATTCCATCCCCTCGGCCTCCCCTCCTGAGGATATTTCTTTTGGGGAAGTTCTGCATACCATGAGGGAACATTTCAAGTGGCAAGGCCAGGAATATTCTGATTCCAGAAAGCGCCTTCGGACTTTCCTTAAAAAGCCCCAGCACAGGCCCTTAGCTATTCCTCCTGTGCTTGTTTTGGATGATTTATATTCTGACTCTAGTGTTACCCCTGACTCTCTCCCTCCTGCTCCAGCCAAGCCAGACAGGTATTACAGGGTCCCTGAAACACATTCCCATTTATTCAGGGCCCATACTGCTGATTTGGAAACTATTTCCCAGGGACCTAAAGGTGTTTCAGCTTCCACCTCTAAAAATCCTTTGCCCTCCAACAGGGAAGCTAGGTCATTAGAGATGGGGTAAAAGGTTTACACCTCCACTACTTTATCTATGAGAGCTTTGAATTGCCTTTTTCATATGTTACAATATCAGGATTTCCTGTTAGAAGATTTACAGAAAACATTGGCGTCTCCTGATCCTTTAGACAGGAAGTCTTTGCAGGAAGCTGTACATAACTCTCAGCAAGTAAGCAATCACTTCCTGCAGTGTGGATATGATGCACTGGAAGCTTCATGTAGGGCAGCTATGACAGGGGCAGTCATTCGTAGACATGCATGGTTAAAAGATCAACCTCTACCAGATCATGTAAAGGCAAAACTTCTGGATGCACCTTTGGAAAAGAACAAGCTTTTTGGTGCTAATGCTAAGGATGTGTTAAAGTCCATCGAGGAAAAAGCAAAATCAGTTCAGACGGTGAAAGATTTCCTCCAGGTTCAACCCTCCCCCAGATTCAGTAGGAATTGGCCTTCAAAAAACTGGTCCTTTCCTAATCCTGAAAAGTTTCAAAGGGGTAAAAACAGACGTGGCCGAGGAAGAGGACAATACAGAGGTCCTTACAGGGGATGACAATAGCAGCCAGCAAACCAAAGAAGTGACACAGGGGTTTCACCTGCCCCGCAACCACAATCTCAATGACTTTCCTCTACTTCCGCCTACCAGAGAACAAATAGAGGCTCCCTTGGGCAGGAAATTATCTCTGTTTGCAGACAATTGGCACAGACTGACAAAGGACAAATGGATTTTGGACATTATAGACTGAGGTTACAGGTTCCACTTTCATACCTTACCAAGAAAACAAGGTATGCCAAACCTACCACAAAACCAGAGGGCAGAGGCTATCAAGCAAATCTCTCTGCTGACTCGGATGAAAGCAATAGAAAGAGTTCCACAACAAGAACAAGGCCAGGGGTTTTACTCAAGACTGTTCCTTGTTCCAAGAAAAGAATCTCAATGGAGACCAACACTGGATTTGTCCGCATTAAACACCTTTCTCATAGTACCAAAGTTCAAAATGCTGACTACAGCAACTCCTTCCCATGCTGGGCAAGGGGTCTTGGCTGATTACTCTGGACCTCAAGGAGGCATACCTGCATGTCCCTATCAGACACAGCTGCAGAAGATACCTCAGATTTCTTGCAGGGCCAGAGCATTATCAATTCTCAGCATTGCCATTTGGCTTATCTACTGCACCCAGAGTATTCACGAAATGCCTGGCTTCAGTAATTGCTCATTGCAGGCTCCAGGGGATCCAAATTTACCCATACCTGGACGACTGCCTCATACAAGTGGATGACAAATTGATGTTGACAAAAAACTTGGACTATGTCATACGATTATTTCAAGCTCTGGGATACACAGTCAACTTCCAAAAGTCAAGACTTCAGCCATCCCAGCAAATAATCTTCTTAGGAGCCAAATTAGACACAGCCTCTCAAATGGCTTACCTAACAGAAGACAAGCAAGAGAAGTTAACTCACTATTTCAAAGGTTTGGCAAAACTTACCCAAATGACTGCAAGGAGATTCCTACAGGCCCTGGGTTACATGGCATCCTGCATTCTCCTGGTTCCATTAGCAAGACTACACATGAGAAAG
Organism: Protopterus annectens; assembly: GCF_019279795.1. Taxonomy (NCBI): domain Eukaryota; kingdom Metazoa; phylum Chordata; order Ceratodontiformes; family Protopteridae; genus Protopterus; species Protopterus annectens. The sequence goes on from NC_056744.1 coordinate 834,865,377, forward strand.
CTTCAATGGTACCTAAAAAGCCTATGGTCTCAGCACAGCAACAACTTAGAGACAACCATACCGCTCATTCCATGCCTACAAAAGGAATTCCTATGGTGGGCCTCGGTAAGCCAGGCAAACACAGGTATGTCATTCAAAAAACCACAGATAACACAGACCATAACCACAGACGCCTCAGACCTTGGATGGGGGGCGCACATGGAAGGCAGGTGTATACAAGGACAATGGTCTCCAAAGGAAACACATCTGCACATAAACCAAAAGGAAATGCTGGCAGTAATGCATGCCATCGAGGCCTTTCAACATCAACTTCGGCAAGGCCATTTACTGATATGGACAGACAACACCACTGTGATGTGGTATATAAACAAGCAAGGGGGCACCCATACTTACCCCCTTTGCAGACTGACAATGCATCTTTGGGAAAAATCACTGAGCCTAAACATTCAGTTACAATCCCAGTTTGTTCCAGGCAAAGACAATGTGCTGGCGGACAGCCTAAGCAGGAATTTCACAGATCCACACGAGTGGAGGTTACATCCGAAGATCTTCACACAGCTCACTTCGACATGGGGCAGGCCAGAAGTAGACCTATTTGCCTCTCACCTCAACCATCATCTACAAAAATTCTGCTCAAGGACATACCATCCACAAGCTTGGAAAACAGATGCTCTCTCATTCAACTGGAACTCCCTAAAAATCTATGCATTCCCACCTCTGCCACTGATGACCTCAGTATTACTAAAGATCAAAGCAGAGACCCAAGGGGATCCTAATAGCTCCGGACTGGCCAAGACAACACTGGTATCCACTACTACGGAGCATATGTCACACCAAGAAGTGGGCCCTTCCCCAATGGCCTCTACTTTTGTCTCAACACAACTTCAAAACAGTGCATCCAAACCTTCAGACACTGCAGCTAACAGCCTGGGAGATCCCATGAATAATCTCAACCTATCTCTCTCCAAGGAAGTTCAGCGGATACTAACAGAGGCTTGAAGACCATCCACCAGAAAGGTTTACTTAGCAAAATGGAAGAGATTCAGCATTTGGAATACCAGCAAGGGACATGATGCATCATTATTGAACATCCCACTCATCCTGGAATATTTGGCAGATATGCTAAAGAATGGACTCTCATATTCTTCCATAAAGATACATGCATCAGCTATTTCAGCTAGATATAACACTGATCCGCCTGTCTTTTCACATCCTTTGCTAAGGCAATTCCTCAGGGGAATCAAGAACATTAAACCACCAAGAAAGGCTCCAGTGCCAGCCTGGGACCTCAATTTTGTCCTAGAAAAACTGACTCTACCTCCATTTGAGCCAGCAGCTTCAGTTGACTTGCAATTTCTCTCATGGAAGACAGCTTTCCTGTTGGCAATTACCTCAGCAAGAAGGGTTTTGGAACTACAGGCCCTAATTGCTATACCACCGTTCATAATTTTCCACAGAGACAGGGTTTCATTAAGGACCAACCCTACTTTTATGCTAAAGGTGGTATCTAGGGTTTCTTTAAATCAAGCTATTCATCTGCCTGCTTTCTTCCCCAATCCTGAGAATAAGGGGGAAAGACTGTTACATACCTTGGGCATTCACAGACAACTTCGATACTACCTGGACAGAACCAAGATCAGTAGAAAGTCTGACCAACTTTTTGTGGCTTACGCCCCTGCAGTCCAAGGAAAAGCAATTTCAAAACAGACTATTTCAAAATGGATTGGACATTGCATCAGATTTTGTTATTCATTTCATGGAAAGACTGTTCCAGCCAATGTCAGACCACATTCCACCAGAGCTACAGCCACCTCTACAGCATTCTTAAGAGGGGTGCCTACTAAGGACATTCTAGAAGCTGCTACATGGAGCTCCGTGCATACATTCTCCAAACAATACAATCTCCCTCTATACTCCAGATCCAGAGCAGGCTTTGCTTCGGCAGTCCTGCAGGGTTTGATTGCCACACCATCTTTTTCCTAGAGCATTCCTCCTCCCCCAGCTAAGCTATGGTATTCTACCCATATGTTATGACTGCAGTTGCATTCTTGAAGGAACATAGTACAGTTTTGTACCTACCATAAATGTAGATGTCCGATAGATATGCAACTGCAGTCGGATTTTCCCTCCCTCCATACCCCTCTAGGCCTAGGGTCCACTCCTATCCCTGTTTCTCTTAGCTGGGGATATCTGTTATAGTGTATCTGTTTATTGCTCATTTACTTGTCTGGAATCCTGTTTTTGTCTTCCAATTTGATTTCAGCCTTCCTTGGAGGGCACCTGGCATCTGGGGCAAGAAACACTGAAGAAAATGGCGTCGGCTGATGCTTATGTACTCCAGCCACTCTGATGTCGGAGAGAAATGCGACATCAGCCAACGTCGGACCCAGACTTTGGAATCCGGCCGACCGAGGGCTGCCTGAGGCAGGACAACCCATATGTTATGACTGCAGTTGCATATCTATCGGACATCTACATTTATGGTAGGTACAAAACTGTACTTTTCTCATCAGAAATGGTCCATATATTATCGTCCTCTCATAAACCATCCACTGGAAAGATTTATTCTAGCAAATGGAAAAGGTTCTCTATCTGGGCACATACCAGAGGCATTGATCCTTACACAGCTCCAATCGCTTCAGTCCTGGAGTTTTTGTCTATGCTTTTCCACCAGGGTAAAGCACCAGCCACCATCAAAGTTCAATTAGCAGCAATCTCTAATTTCCATGTAGCAAATGAGCCTAGTCTCATGGTGCATAGACTATGCAAGGTGTTCCTGAAGGGTACTCTGTTGCTCCGTCCCCCGGTGTCCAAACCAATCATGCCCTGGGATCTTAATTTTGTTCTACAAGCCCTTACCTTACCAACTTTCGAGCCTGCAGCTACCTGCAAATTGAAATTCTTGACATGAAAAACAGCCTTTTTAACAGCTATCACTTCAGCAAGGTGAGTTTCAGAGATTCAAGCCCTCTCTATCAAACCTCCATATTTAATCTTCCATAAAGACAGGGTCTCTCTTAGACCAAACCCTTCATTCCTTCCTAAAGTGGCTTCTGTGTCTAACCTAAATCAATCCATTGAGTTACCTGTCTTCTTCCCTCACTTTTCTAACAAGGCAGAATTCAGGTTTCACCAGCTGGACATACACAGACAATTACACCTCTATTTGCACTGAACAAAGGATATCCGGAAGTCTGACCAACTTTTTGTTTCCTTTTCGGAAAATGGAATGGGTTCACTGGTCTCCAAGGTCACCCTGTCTAGGTGGATATCTAGTTGTATCTCATTCATCTGTCAAGCAGGAGGTAAAGATCTGCCATTTCTGGTCAAGGCTCCCTCCACTCGGGCGGTGTCTACATCCACAGTCTATCAAGCCAGATTGTCGATGGATGATATATGTGCTGCAGCTACTTGGGCTTCTCCTCACACATTTGTTTCTCATTACAAATTGGACATAGTCTCCAGGGGCAGTCTTCCTTTGGCTCCACAGTTCTCAGGAGTATTTCCCTATGAGCCACCCAGGATGTAGGTGCTAGGGACGCTGTCCCATGGGTAAGAATGTAGGCAAGATAGGACTACATAACATCAAGAAGTTATGTACTCACCATAATGTTCGATGTATGTAGTCCATCTCGTCTCACATTCTTACTTGCCCTCCCACCTTCCCCCTTCCTGGAGGATTTGGAGGTTAGGTTGTTACCTGCTGAGTTCTCCTGCTTAGCTTATTCTTTACCTGGATGTGGTGTGTGCATGGAGTATAAATGAGGTTCGCAGCAAACTAGATCTGGGGATATGGAGCAGTGCACCATGGGATACCTGCTTAGCCCAGCCAATGAGAGATTTTGAGCTAGTAAAATCGGCCGAGTTGGAGCTGATATTCGGCTCCGAACCCACGGGTAAGAATGTGAGGTGAGATGGACTACATACATCGAACGTTATGGTGAGTACATAACTTCTTGTTGCTGTTGCAATGGTCCAATATCTCTCAGACCACTTTAACCCATTTTTCAACATTCAGCGGTATTTCACTCCCTGTCCAGGACTGAAAACCCTAATTTGAAAATAACTGTACTGGGACCTGAAAAGGAAGCCACCGTAACTACAGTCGCTCCTGCAATGGTCCGATATCTCTGACCACTTTAAAACCCTTTTTTCAGCATTCAGAGGTATTTCACTCCCTGTCCAGGACTGAAAACCCTAATTTGAAAACAACTGTACTGGGACCTGAAAAGGAAGCCGCCATAACTACAGTCGCTCCTGCAATGGTCCGATATCTCTCAGACCACTTTGTACATCTCTGAACAAGTATCCAAGCTTAAAGTGTACCTGTATAAGTAACATAGTGCCAAGCTGTTTTTTGAATAACGTGTTGCTCATAGCAGATGACTAGGTTTTCATTACGGTAAAGGATGCCAGTAGCCTGAATTATCTTATCCTCTTACAGTTTTTCTCCCTTCTGCAAACATTACCACACTATCTCCTGGGTCCATAACATTTCTTTCATTTACACTCTCCTACCCTTTGTTTCTGCTCCTAATAACCTCTGCCTCCCTCTCCCTTATAAACCATGTCCAGTGCTTGCTCTGCCTCTGCTCTCCCTTCCTCTCTGTACTGATTCCTCTCTCCTCGTTCTCTTCTCTCCTGCTGCCTCTAAGGCTAGCACTGCATCTCTGAAGTGGTGTTACCCCACATATTCCTCTGCATATTACTTAGTTTTACCTTCACCCCATCCTTAACCTGTTTTTTCTTACTTTCTCCAGGACTGACTTACTGCCTTCTTGGCACTCTCTCTAACTGGGTGGGGGTTGTAGTTATTTCTGCCTCCTCCCCCTGCCCCACCTAAGTTCCGGTACCTAGTTTTCATAGGTATCCTGGACTAGTGGGTGCCATTTTCAAATCTTCTTTCCTTCTTGCTGCTTTGCGTCTCCCATTTCCAACTGCGTTGGACTGCTGTGCAAGTTGTTAGTTCTGAATTGTTAGTTACTATACTGTATCTGTAGCTACATTATACTTGTACTTCTTATTGTGAAATGCCTGAAATATTTCCTGATAAATGCTAGTGCACCTAGTCTATAGCACGAAGTATACACTAAACTGAACGGCAACTTAGAATAGTTAAAACAGAGTGAGGTTCTGTCCTCAGCACAAACTGGACTGTTAACATATAACATATTTGATAGCTATTTGGCTGCATAGTTGCCAAGTTGTTTTAAGGCATTACCTACCTGAATATTAAAACTTATCTGTTTAGTTTACTTATAGTTGCCAAGGTATCTAAGGCATTACCTAACTGCGTATGAAAACTTATCAGTTTGGCTTACTTAATAGATGCTATGGTAGCTATTGCACTGGAATACTATGAAATGTGCATGTAACGTTAACTGTTGTAGGTAATTTTGATCTGGCCTCTATTCTTCTTAACCCAAAAAACGTGCAATAGCCACATTTTACAGAGTCTGCATTTTCGTATGGTGACCTAGTTGTGTAACTATTCTAGTCTGCATTTCAGTACGGTGACCTAGTTGTGTAACTATTGCTTAATTTTTAATGAAAGCACGTTTGTTAGCAGATTTATAGACCATAAGGTGTATGCAGTACAGTCTCCTGCTTGTTAACATTTGCTTAATTTAAAGAATTTGTGTCCATAACTGAACTGTGACTGCATTGTAGCATTTGTTTTGTATGCCATTCCTCCAGTTAACACAGCTCCTCTGTCCTTTTAAGCTTGCTCATCTTTTCTATGTTCTTACTTAATATTGACCCTCCCTGTTTTTGTTTTTTGTCTTTATAGCCCCTTTTTCAGAGTTCAGCGGTGTTTCACTCCCTGTCCAGGGCTGAAAACCCTAATTTAAAAACAACTGTACTGGGGCCTGAAAAGGAAGCTGCCATGACTTCAGTCACTCCTGCAGTGGTCCAATATCTCTCAGATCACTTTAAGTATGTTTCTGAACAAGTATCCACGCTTAAAGTGTAGCTGTATAAGTAGCATAGTGCCAAGCTGTTTTTGAATAACACGGGTTGCTCATAGCAGACTAGGTTCTCATTACGGTAAAGGATGCCAGTAGCCTGAATTGTTTTATTCTCTTACAGTTTTTCTCCCTTCTGCAAATATTATCACACTATCTCCTGGGTCCATAACTTTTCTTTCTTCTACACACTCCTACCCTTTGTTTCTGCTCCTAATAACCTCTGCCTCCCTCTCCCTTATAAACTGCTTACAGTGCTTGCTCTGCCCTCCCTACCTGTCTGTACTGATTCCTCTCTCCTCATTCTCTCCTCTCCTGCTGCTCCTAAGGCTAGCACTCCATCTCTGAAGTGCTGTTACCCCACATATTCCTCTGCATAGTGCTTAGTTTTACCTTCACCCCCTCCTTAGCCTGTTTTTCTCTCCTTCTCCAAGTCTGACTGACTTACCTTATTGGCGCTTTCTACCTGGGTGGGCCCCACTCTGTTCACCCTCGCTACGCTCTGGCTTCACTCCACTCCCCTACCCTGCCCCCATTTACCACCCACCCCACTACTCCTACTTTTATTCTAGCCACTGTCCCCACCCCTTACAATCCTCTATCCAATCACACAACATCTCATATTGTAATTCCCTCCCTTAAATTACTCACACACCATATACCATCTAATATCCAATCAGATAATTCACATTGTAAGTCCACCCCTTACCATCCATTATCCAGTCAAACAACAATTTACACTGTAGGCCCTCCATTTAATTACTTACAATAAATCTCACATCTCACTTAATTTCACCCCTTCTCTACCCCTACTATTAGCTTCACCTCCCCCCTTCAACTTTAGTTTCCAATCCTCCAAATCAAGCTAAACCCTATTTCCATATTTTACACCTACATATTTTCCATAAATGACCACTTTACACTTTAAAACTTTCCCTACCCCACTTACCCTCCTATTATGCCTCATACCCTTATACCTTGCCGCCACCTATTCTACTAACCATCTCCCCCCGTATTTCTCTCCTTTCCCCCTCACTCCCCACCATATAACATGTATCACCACTCCATGAAAAGAAGTTTATACTTCATCTCCCCCTCTCTAATACAACTTGACTTCCTACATCAGTTTAACTTACGAATTATGCCAACCAAAGCTAAACCCCAAATAATGAAACTCAACTTATACTTCCCCTTATTTGATAAAACAAAATCTAAATCCATAGCACTCTCTCTCCCCAACACCCTCCACCTAGGAGGTGATATACACCCCAACCCTAGTCCTACTCCCTCGTCTCACAAAACCTCCCCATCCATAAATCTCTTCAACTCTTTACTCTCAATGCCCAAAGCCTCTGTAATAAAGCATCCATTTTTCATGCATGGCTAAGCCACAATCAACCACACATTGTTGCCATCAACTAGACATGGCTAAAGCCCCACATCTCAAATGCTGAAATACTACCCCCGGGCTTCCAAGCCCTTAGATGCGATCACACACCCAAAAAGGTGGTGGTGTCGCATTAATCTACTCCAACTTGCTCTCCATTATCTCCTACCCCAATGAAATTCCTCAGTTTGGTAATGCTGAAAAACTGGCCTGCTTACTTAAAATGAATAACCACAAATGTATCTGCATCATCACCCTATATATCCCTCTTGGAAACAATATCCAAATTCTAGAAGAAATCCTTCTATAGGCCTCTACCAACAATAATAATGAAACTTGTATACTAGGAGACATAAACATAAATTGGTACAACATCAATAACTCTATTCCTACTCAATCCATTAATCTCTTTAACTTTACCCAAATAATCCATTCTGTTACTAGACCAAATAAAACCACTCCTCCAGGCTCTACCCTAGACTGGATTCTAACAACCTATCCAAATAAAGTTACAAACTCGGGCACAATTTCTGACTCCATCAGTGACCACCTCCCAGCTTATGCCCATCGCTCTACCTGCTCTTCCCTTCTGCAACACCAGTACATCTACACATGTAACTTTAGTAATTTCAGCCCTAGCCTATTCTCTAACTCCTTCAGACTAATAAACTGGAACATACTAAAAACACTTCCCCTCGATGATGCCATCGACCACTTTAATTCCACCTTTCTAGACATCTTAAATAGCATTGCACCAACTAGAATAAAAAACAACTCTGCCCCATGGCTCACAAAAGATGCTAAAAAAACGAATGCATAAAAGGGACAAATCCTGGAAACTCTATAAAAAAATAAACTCCCTGAATCCCTACTTGAGTACAAACAGCTCTGCAACCTCTCAAAAAAACTAATCCTCAGAGACAAAAAATCCTACTTCATCAAACTCCAGTCCAACCATACTACAAACTCCAAACAATTCTGGAAATCTATAAACTCTCTCCTCAGCCCGTGCATCCAAAACAATCCCCTGCCCCAACCCCAATAAATCTGATCAAGAATTGGCCTCCCTATTCAACTCTTTATTTATTAACTCTATATCTGAACTAACAAAATATTTTGCCAAAAACTCTCCCTGTTACACTCATACTGCCTCCATCACTACCGTTCCTTACACTAACTCTAATTCCACTCCCATTTTCAACCTAAAATCCATTTCTATCAACTATGTACAAAAACTCCTATCTAAACTAAAACCCTGCTCTAATGCTCCCAACAACATCCCCTCTATTTTTCTTAAATATGCTGCTAATGGAATTGCATTCCCTATAAGTATAATAATCAATAGGTCTATACAGGAATCCTATGTCCCCAAACTCTGGCACACTGCTTATATTCTCCCTCTTCATAAAGGTTGGAAAAACACTAACATCTCAAATTTCCGCCCCATAGCCATCCTCTCCCCTACCTCCAAAATCCTAGAAAAATGCATTCACCTACCACTAATGCCATTCCTAACTCAAAATCACCTCCTCACTCCTACCCAGCATAGTTTTTGATCTCAGCACAGCACTACAACAGCTCTCCTCTCTTCCTAGATACAGTTAATCATGCCAGAGATTCTGGAGAAATAGTATCCACAGTGCTCTTGGACCTCTCCAAAGCCTTTGATACTGTTTCTCACACCCATCTTCTGAGCCACCTTTTAAACTACTGTCTCCTGGTTCTCAAACTACCTCTGTGATAGAGCTTAGGCTGTAAAGTGGAGAAAAAGCATCTCCCCTTTTCTTCATACCCCCACAGGTGTACCCCAAGGATCCATTCTCGGAAAAATGCTGTTCAACATCTTCATCAACACTTTTCACTCCGCCATTCCCAATACCAAAATAATCCAATATGCTGATGACTCAACTTTAGTCTGCTCTGCCTCTAGCCTCCCTGAACTCTTAACAAAGACCCAGACTTCCTTCTCAACAACCGAAGCCTGTATGCTCCAGAATCATCTCGCCTTAAATGCTAACAAATCCAAAATTTTAATTTTCCTTCCCACAAAATCCTTCTCTTTTGACAAAACCTCTTTCCAAATCCTAAGCCAAAATAACTCCGCTATTGAAGTCGCCCCCCCCCCATGCAAAGTTACTAGGTGCAACTATAGATGAACACCTAAAATTCGATAACCATGTACTCCTAAACATAAAAAAACACACCAAAAACTGGGTATACTTTATAGGAATAACCGCTTTCTCTCACCTCTTACTAGACGTACTCTCACCTCCACTTACCTCCTCCCCTCCCTGATGTATGGCGTCCCACTTCTAACCAACTTATCTGCATCTGTTGCAACCAAACAAGAAAACTGCCATAACAAAATCTCCAAATTTGCCACTAACTCCAAAATCTCTTCCCATCATTGCCTTGCCCTTAACTCTCTAAACTGGTTAGAACTTCCAAATTATCTGGACTTCCTCCAACTCATCACTGCTCACAAATTATTCTTCAACCTCACTAAATGCCCCGCTCTAAAAAACATCCTAGTCCCCAATGTACCAAACAGAGCTCTAGGATCGGCACAACAAAACCTAATATCTGTACATAAACCCAACTGACCTCCAAGATGACTACATTTCCCTTTTTCCGTAGTCAAAAAATGGAACTCTCTCCCTCCTTCCCTAAGAATAATAGAAAATATGATGAGCATTAAGGCACAGCTTCATTCCTCTCTCCTCCATTCGGAAATGTACCTGCATTCTTCCAACCTAACACCCCCCCCTTTTCTCCCTGCCAGTTCCATGTTGTACCTCAAAGCACCTTCTGCCAACAATTTCAATCCTCTCTGATTCCTAAACCAAATGAAATATTTGCACCCAAGTTTCTATCACCTCTGGGTTCTAGTTCTCTAATAAACAAACCAAACGCTTTGCACGTACGGAATGCCTGGCCAAACCATGAGCAAATCCAAACACCAAAGGGCCAGCATGTAGAGTACAAAAGACACTTGTGGACTGAGTGAATTAAAAGTTTCCTTTATTCAGACCGGTTTTGGCTACCCAGCCTTCTTCAGTGAAGCAAAATCACATACAAATTGCTGATTAAGCTATATATACCCACCCCAAACCAACAGGCTTCTGTGATGTTTGTTAACATTTTAACATTGTACTATAAAAGGATGGTGGACACTAATCTAATTGAGGTGAAAACTCTATGTGAGGATTGTAAAAAATATGAGTCCCTACCAATGTATGCAGTTTCTGTGAACAAATTATCTAGAGAGTTGGCTACCTATGAAAAACAGACCCGTGATAGGAAGATTAAAAAATTCAATAGAGACATCACTGATTACCAGAGGGGTCGTCCTTTTGACTTTTCCAGAATGGTCAGATTCTCAGATACCAATAGAGTTGTCACGAGTAATACATCTAGAAAAAGACCCAGATCCATCTTAAAGAAAACAGACAATTCATATTTAAGCACATCAGGGGAGGAATCCTCTTTTATGGACAACGACAGTGTCAGTACTAGGGTGTCACCTAGTTGCAAAAAATCTAATGTACAACACCCTTTAGATGTAGATCCAAGTGGCGGGGGGGGGGGCGCAAACACCAACATAGGGATAAGAATAAACTCAGTGGAAGGCCTCTTACAGACACTTTTGAAATAATTGACAATGTTGGTCAGAATGTGCGTAATCTATTTGATGTAACACTTACCAAAGAACAAACTCAACTATTGAATAAAGGCCTTGGATTTGTACCTGGATTCTTTGCTGATGAGTATAATATAGTTACTGATGTTTTGTCGTCAACTTAATCTTAAAATATTTTTTTCAGATAATAACTCTCAAAGATCTGAAGAATTCAGGTTCCACAAATCCGGATTCCAGCCACCTATGAACAAGCATGTATCTGTATTTTTACAAACTGTTCTTAGGGACCTACATTTTCCACATAGGGAATCATGCATTTTAGGTCAGAATCTTTCAAGCTCTGAATTAGCTGCATTAGATCAACTCAGGAAAAACCACAATATAGTCATCTTACCAGCTGATAAAGAAGGGGCTGTGGTTGTCACGAATATGGGTTATTACCTAAATGAGGGCAAGGGACAATTAAGTAACACCAGATGCTATATGTCAAAGTCCATAGACCCCACTCCTGTATTCAAGAAAGAGATTGACACTTTTCTAAACCAAGCAGCAGAAGAGGGTATTATTAATAGTAGTACTCTCAATCATCTTACTGTTATGGATCCACAGAAACAAATACCCTATTTACTTCCCAAAATTCATAAATCACTTTCTCAGCCTCCTGGTAGACCCATTGTGTCGGGTATAGGCTCTTTGACCGAAGCATTGTCGGCATTTCTAACCAAGTATCTAAAACCTTTACTGACTTTGGTAAGAGCCGGGATAAAGGACACAACACAATTCCTTCAAATAATATCTAATACACAATTGGAACCAGGTTGGCTTATGTGCACCCTGGATGTGAAAGCATTATACACGAGCATTTCCCATTGGGCTGGTTTACAAGCCCTACACTATTGGCTGGATCATGCTGCCCTATACCCTCCTGGATTTAACACCCTATTAGTATGTATGGCAGAGCATGTCTTGAATAAAAATGTTTTTTTACTTCCAGGGCGATTGTTACTGGCAATTGCAAGGTACTGCTATGGGAGCTTCCTTTGCTCCCATTTATGCGGACCTCTTCATGGCCTGTTTCGAGGAATGCATGATCTATGATCCACTACACAACCTTTATCAAGTTGAGATGGACATCTGGCATAGATATCTGGATGTCTGTTGGATGGTGTGGCGGACAGATGAGGCATATTTGCAGGAATTTCTGGAATATCTTAATGACAATTTGTGGGGCATCGAGTTCACTTTAACATCACACTATGACACCATTAGTTTTTTGGATGTCACAATTTATAGGAATGAGGACTGTACTCTTAGCACCAAGACCTTTAGGAAATATCCGCAGTACAACACACTGCTTCATGCGTCTAGTATGCACCCCCGCCACACCATTAGCAATATCCCCAAGTCACAATTCATGCATATTAAAAGAATCAGTTCCTCACGACAGGATTTTGAACAAGCCAGATTGGACTTGTATCAAAGGTTTTTGGATTGGGGATATAGGGAATCAGATATCGCTAGAGCTAGTGAATGGAGTATTGCTCAGGACAGAAGCACTTTGTTGGAATATAAAGAACCTAGGCCCACACAAGAAAGTTAAACTCTTAGATTTGTAACGACATATGGACGCAACCACAATGTCATTAGGGATGTATTAGATACGCATTGGAACATACTTTTGGACAATGATGAACTTAGTAAACATTTAGGTCCCAGATGTCAGTTCTCCTATAGACGTGGAAAAACATGGAGTGCTCTCTTTTCGCACTTCAAACATAAGGAAAGTGGGGGAGCAGTATATCAACAAATGACTATGACTGAGGACAAATTATTGGGCATGTCCCCATTGGGCATGTCCCCATGTGGACATTGTGGATCATGCAAATTTGTAAGCAAACTAAAACAATTCACCAGTGCCAATACCAGTAGAGTATATGATTTACGGGTTTTCGGAAATTGTGGTAACAGGTGGATTGTTTATTTAGCTACATGCAAATGCTCAGCATTTTATGTTGGCCAAACCTCCCGTTCACTTAGGATAAGGATGTCGGAACACAGGAGTGACATCCATAATAAAAGGGAAACTAATGCCTTATACAGACACACTATAAAACATCCAAATGCAGAATTCAGGTTTATGGTTATTGACAAAATAATAGGAGACAGAAGTAATCAACAGGGTTGGCACACAATTCTTAACCACAAAGAAAAATATTGGATCATCAACCTTGGGGCACTATTCTCCCCAGGACCATCTTTGAAGGAACTTACGTATGTATAAGATTATTTTTATCTCTTTTTGGGTATGAGTGTAGCATTCATTACATACATCACAAATATATATACATATATATATAATATATTCATATACTTATGTTTGGGTTCATGTCATTTATGTATGCATTGATGTACATAAGTGTATGTTATCTTGAGGCATATGCAGGATACCACAATTGGTTAATCTTATTATCTTAGTTGATATATATATAAAACATGTATATAAAACATAATATTTTAATGTACATATTTTGTATTTGGATGTATGTTCATGTACTTAGACAAGTATTTATACATACACAATTTTGGTATATAGGTCAATTTATTTTTATTATTTTGTTAAAAACATTTTTTTTTCTATTTTGTTCAGTAATATTTTTACATACATAGGTATCTTTATGATGTATTATTTTGTATACAATTTCTATTGTACTGTATACCTTTTTAATTTTCTTTTGGGTTGAACCATGTTTTCCATTGGTTGGGGGTGGGTATATATAGCTTAATCAGCAATTTGTATGTGATTTTGCTTCACTGAAGAAGGCTGGGTAGCCAAAACCGATCTGAATAAAGGAAACTTTTAATTCACTCTATCCACAAGTGTCTTTTGTACTCTACATGCTGGCCTTTGGTGTTTGGATTCTAGTTCTCTAATGCCAACTTCCTATAATTTGACACGTTCTTCCTATGTCAAGACTATACACACACTTTTGTAAATATACCTTTCTTTATTGTAAATAATCTAGTAAGTGTATTAAGAATACACATTTTCTTTGTTTGGTCAGGGGGAAGTTTCTTTACTCACCAGTGGGAGTGGGGAGTACTGAGCTGCCTGTTTGTCCTCAGAGGAGTGGTTTAAGACAGCAACTTGCAATTCATTGGCCATTTTGGGTCATTTCCTGCCTTTTCCAGCCCCCTGCTATAAAGCACGCTTTAGCACGGAGTTGCCACTAGAGCAGCATCGGGCAGCGCCGGTTTAACAAGGTTAAACTTTTTCTGGCTCCATAAAGTCTGTTCTTCATTTTTTCCCTTAGAACTGCTCTACTAGTAACCTAAACAGTATATCCCTTAACTAAAAAGCACAGCACTTGTTCCTAAAAGTTTTTTCTGAAAAAAAAGCTCAGTACTTGTCTTAAAAGTATCTTCCTTGCAGGTTAAGCACTCCTATATTATACAAAGCCCCTCACTTGCGAAACCCCCCCAGGAGTACCCACTTCCTTACTAAGTCCTCTCTTATTCAGTCTCATACCTAACTTCTTAAATTTTCTAGCATGTCGAAGGGCCAGATGCTGGCGTCCTCTCCTGCCCAGTTGGTGAATCTGGGAATATTGAGGCAATGTTACAATTGCCTCATGTACACAGACAACCCTCTCCTCCTCCCACATAACACAAATACTTGCGAGAGATGCAGCTATTTAGCCAAACTGGAGGCTGAGCTCTCTCAACTCAGGACTGGCAAGACCAGACAAGAGGAGAAGGCAACTACACACACCACAAAACCAGCCTCACATAATGCTACCACACCACTGAATCAAACACATAAACACACAAAGACTTACTCGGAGGCTCTGAGTAAAAATTTACCTAAACAGCAGAGGCCTCCAAAGCAGACACCCAAGCAACTGCTACCTCAAGACACCCTACAAGCAGCACATAAACCACAAAATCAGTGTGCAAAGCAGTCACAGCCCTTAAGGCCAAATACAACACCAAACATACTTGTCATAGGTGATTCCATAGTCAGACACACTGACGTCCCACTCACCAGGCTGAACAAGGAGAGGGTCACAGTAAGCTGCCTATCGGGTGCTAGAATTCGCCACATAACACAAGCACTCTGGTCACTCCACGGCAAGTACAAATATGACACAGTCATTGTCCATGCTGGTGTGAACGACCTGAGACGTACCTCCCTGGACTACATGAAAAGAGACATAGAGGAGCTCTCTGATTATGTAGCCCAGGCAGGTATGACCCTGACCCTGAGCAGTATCCTTCCTTCACCAAGAATGATGCCACAATATAGAGACAAGATGATCAGCTTTAACAATTGGCTTAACTCCTGGTGTCATTCAAAGGGGATCCAGTGTCTGTCTGCCTGGGATGACATGCTTGACAAGCCACGCTGCTTCGCAAGGGACGGCTTGCACCTGTCACCCCTGGGATTCCGGATATTGGCTAAGGCTCTTGCCACCCCGATAGTGCCTTTTTTAGGCAAGGCTCAAATTCTAAACCTACCACCCTAGAAAACAAAAATGGGAAGAAACTGAGGGTAATGCTGCTCAATGCCAGAAGTCTAAATCTCAAAATGCACGCACTCGAGGCCCTTCTCAGTATGGAGAACATTGATGTCTGTGCTGTAACTGAAACCTGGTTCAAGGCTCCTGAGAGCACCCCGGCACTATCATGTTTTACCTCATATCATGCATTCCGGCCCCAAAACCTGGACCACACCACAAAAGGAGGGGGTGTATCCATATTCATAAAGGATACCCACACCTCCAGGTTGGTGGCAACGCACGAAGCTTCGGAAACCATCCAGGTGCAACTAACCATAGGCAAAACTGCTCTACAATTTGTAGCATGCTACAGGCCACCCTCTCAAACTCAGGAACTCCACACAGCCTTCCTGAAGACACTGGAGGGTATAAATGTATCTCCAAACACCATCATATTGGGTGACTTCAACTACCTGAATATAGACTGGGAACATTACTCAAGCTCTAACTTTCTAGCTCAACGGTTCCTGGAGTTCATAAATTCAAATGCCATGGAACAACTAGTCACTGTTCCCATGAGAGGAGAAAATATACTAGATCTCATTATCACAAACATGGGGACAAAATGCTCCGCACCAGAAGTATATCCCTCATTGGTGAGATCTGATCATAAACTAATCTCACTGGAAATCCACATCCCGCCCCCACCCCAAACAAAAAAGACCACAGTGAAGAACTTCTCTAAAGCAAACTTCACACTACTCAAGACTGTTGTGGTATCCTTCAAGGCCCCTGAGCCAGAGGAAACCACAACCCAAGCTGCGGAAGCCCTTACAAATGCCTTCTATGAACACCTCCAGGACTGCATGGATCAGGCAATCCCAAATAAAACCAAGACTCTTTCCACCAAGGGCAAACGTCCAGTCTGGTGGACCCCAGCCATTAACAAACTTTACAATAAGAGGAGAAAGCTATTACATGATAAAACAAAATCCATAAAAGGGAAGTCACCCCTGATCATTCTTAGTAAAAAAATAAGAGCACTCATAAAATCAACTAAGGCCAATTTTGAGAGAAAAATTGCCATGGATTCAAAAGACAATCATAAGGCCTTTTTCAGCTATGTTAGGAACCTGGGTGGAAACTCCCAGATATGCTCAGAATTAGTCCAAAATGATACAAAAATCACTGAACCCACAGACATTGCCAACATACTGGCAGACAGGTTCAGTGCAAACTTCACCCCCCCCCCCCAAAGGAGAGATAACTATCCCAGCGGAGTGTAGCCTCCCAGACATCTCAAATGCACAGGTGAAAGCTGCTCTCTCTAAAGCTAAAAACACAGCATCAATGGGACCGGATGGTGTCCCCGATTGTGTGCTACACGAGCTCAATGAGGAACTAAACCCGCACATAAGGCAGCTGTTTAATCTCAGCCTTATCACAGGATACGTGCCCAAGGAGTGGCGTATGGCAACTGTGGTCCCACTCCACAAAGGCGGTGCCTCTACGGACCCTGGTAATTACCGCCCCATAAGCTTAACAAGTCTAGTCTGCAAAGCTATGGAGAGGATCATAATGGAGCTCATAAACAAAGATATAGGGGACTTGCAGACATTGGACCCGTCCCAGTTTGGCTTTGTCAAGGGCAGATCATGCCTTTTGAACTTGGTCGACTTCTTCGAGACAGTCACCAAGGCCATTGATGAGGGAAAGGCAGTCCATACAGCCTACCTTGACCTTGCAAAGGCTTTTGACACAATACCCCACTCGGGTATTGTAGAAAAATTTACCAACTTAAATGTAAACCCATATGTCACAAGATGGGTTGCAAACTGGCTTAAGGATAGCACCCACAGGGTTAGAGTTGCTGGCGCTATGTCAGACTCCAAGCCGGTCACAAGTGGTGTCCCACAGGGCTCGGTCCTTGGCCCCCTATTGTTCGGCATCTACTTCTCAGAAGTACAGGCCAACATGGGAGGACTTTGGCTGACAAAGTTTGCAGATGACTGCAAACTGGGTGCCATAGTGGAAAGGGCATCAGACACGGATATCCTTCAGAGGGGACTCACGGAAACTGATAGCTGGTGCCAGAGCCATGGCCTGAAGTTAAACGCCAAAAAATGTAGTGTCATACCCTTCGGGAAAAACAAGGTAACCCCAAGCTACCATATAGGTGGCAATCCTCTAAGCACAGAAGAAGTTATCAGGGACCTGGGGACCCAGGTTGACAGTGGCCTTTCTTTTGACACTCACGTTGCTAAGGTGGTTAGAAAGACCTTCTACATTGCCCACCTGATCATGAAGGGATTCACATCCAGATCTAGTGAGGTTATTGTTCCCCTGTACTCTTCACTTATCAGACCAATGATCGAGTACAATGCCCCATTCGGGATGTATCTCACCCGACATCTGCAGCAATTGGAGAGACCCCAAAAGTCCCTCACCAAAAGGATAAAGGGACTCCAAAATCTGTTATATGCTGCCAGATTGAAGAAACTCCAGCTCTATTCAGTCGCATACCGTCTGCTCAGAGGTGACATGTGCCTGACATACAAGGCCATGTCCAACCCGGAATTAATGGACATGCTCCACCTCAAAAAATCCAAATCCACCAGAACCACTAGAGCAAGCGACTTAAACCTTAGCACGGATATAAATAGGAAGTGCTGGAGGGATAGATTTATCACTCAGAGACTCCCTATGCTGTGGAATAGAATCCCGGTCCATGTGAGGCAGAGCACCTCGCTGGCTCTGTTCAAGAGAAATCTTGACCTGTGGATGGGAGATCGTAGGTTTACCCCGGGAATCATCGGGAATCATCTCTGTGTCACTGCTGGACAGAGGCACAACAAACTAATGGGCACAGTATTTTTTTTTTCATATAAGGGGTGGCCACAAAACTCTGGGCTAGGCTTATAAATGCCTTAGGGCAGATAGCCTAGTATAAACCTATGAACCTATGAATAAATTAACTGTATACAGTTTTTTTACTTTAATTTGTATTTCGTATGTCAAAATTTTACTTGTTTGTCCTATGTCAAGATTGTATGCATACTTTTGTAAATTTACCTTTCCTTATTGTAAATAATCCTGTATGTGCATTAAGAACAAGCTGTTAACTGTATACAGCTTTTTTACTTTTTACTTTTTACTTTCTACTTGCATCATAAATCTCTACTGTGTTTTGCTTGTCGGAGCTTTTCTCCCTGGGCCTCCACTGAAAATGGGCACGCTGGGCCCAGTGGACTTTCCCAGTCAACAAATGGGAAATAAATAAAATGCAGACACAAGCATTTTTCACTTCTATGAACTTCTTACCTTTTACATAACTCAGCATCTTAAGTGCCTCACCCAGTCAAAGCTGACAGATCCTTCCACACCTGATGTCCTGCTTGTTCAAAAGAAAAAAATGTAAGAGGCCTGGTCCTAATATCTTGACTACCCAGTCAGACTTGGATGTATCTGCAGTGGTTTAGGAACCTGTGGTATGCTCGACTCCTGCTGTGACTTCCATTACCACAACCCCTCCAGAGACTGTTATGACAACTGAGGTTTGCATGTCCAAAAAGTCTAAAGTTACCACTGATGATAAGAAGGGGAACATGACTTAATTTTTTCTGAAGGGCCCAAAGACATACCACAGATCCTCCTTAGAGAAGAGATTTCTGGGTTTCTCATTGAAGTTTGTCAGGGGCTGGAGCCACCATGTTTAGTTAAAGCAGATGTTGCACCTGGGAAAAAGAAACAAAAGACTAAAAATGTCTCTTCTCCTTTGACTTCCAAATAAAAGGAGTTGGATGGGTTTTATGCAGGGCCTGTTTAAGGCCATAATAGCACTCAGGCCTCCATCCTTTGCAGGGCCTACTCCTACTACAGTTTCTCCATCCACTCCCCAAAAGAAACACTTAGATACTTTTGATGAAGAGGATAAATCAGACTCAGATGAGTAGTCCTTGGCCCACTTATCACTCACCAGGCCAAGTAGCCTTTGATGATGAAGGTTCCCTTTCTACTGACTCAACTGTTGAAGAGGCTTCATTTTGGGAAACTTTTGTTACTATGATGAAGCATTTTGAATAGGAATAAAAACAGATTTTTGAAGTTCAAAAGAGATGCTATAACCTCCTGGAAGTAGGCACACCTGCTCTCCAGCTCCTGTGTTACCTGTTCTGGAGGCCTTTGCATCTATTTCCACTGCACCTGACTCTTAACCACAAACACCTAAAAGGTCAGATAGGTTGTGCAAGGTGCCGTAGAACTAGAAATTTCTGTTTAAAAATCCAGTGAAAGACCCTTCTCTGTTTTCCCTATCTATAGACAAGCCTTCTAAGTCAGATAAAGCCAGCAAGGCAATGGACAAATTAGGGAAAAGGTTTATATGTCATCCACTCTGGCTTTTAAAGCTCTGAATTATCTGACCCAAATGATTAAATGCTTATTGTTTATTAGAGCAATTTAAATAAAATATTGTCCTCCCCTGAGAAATCCTCCCGTAAACTGCAAGTGTTGTCTATGGTGGCTCAGGAGGCAAGGACACAGTTGGGCTAGGCACAGCATAAAAAGATAGCTATGATGCAGTAGAAACTTTCTCTAGGCCAGCTGCTACTCAACCCCTCCTAGAGGATATTAAGGCAAAACTGTTAAGACTATCTTTTAAATAAGGACCTTTTATTTTGTCCAGATGCTGATGGTCTTTTTTAGCAGTTACAGAAATAAGGTAAAATCATGAAGGAATGTTATTACTTCTGTGCCAAGATGATAAAGGAATTACCCTGCAAAACCTACTTCCTTTGCTTGCAGGGATCTTGGCCTTCTCACAAGGCCAAGAAAATGCCCAGGAAAAGATTCCAGGCCAAATCAGATAGGGATTCCAGATCGGAGAAACCTCCCTACCCAGACAAGTCTGCCATACTACCATCTGTCCCCCACCTCCTCCTCGCTCTGCCTTTACTCCAGTTAAAAAGGCTTACCTTATCCATAAAAACTGACTACTTATTACCTCAGACAAATGAGTTCTTTTCATCATTCAAAACAGACACAGAATGACTCGGAAAGAAAAATGAATAAAAAATTTAATGAAGCGAGGCAGAAATGACAGTCCAAGATGCATAAAGAATTGAACACAGTGGCCATTCCTTTCTTTGACTGGGTGAGACTTAAAGCATAGAAAGGGTTAGGTTTATGTAGCTCACATTCAGCACTGTTATCTGACATATAAAATCATCTTCATGGGCTTCGTTCCTCCTCCTCACAATCAAATATGTTGATTTATCCCATCGTTCAAAATTTGCTCGAGCAAGGCACAATAGAATTAGTGACTCTATGATATGTGAGGAAAAAGCTTCTATTCCAGGCTTTTTCTTGTCCCAAGAAAAGGAGGAGACTGCAGACTGATATTGGACCTTTCCATCTTCAACACCATTCTCTTGGTCCAATCTTTCAAGATGTTATCCCTGAAGGATGCCTATCTCTGCATTCTATTTCACTCAGCTTACAGGAAATTTCAGAGGTTTTCATCTGGCTCGTCTCACTGTCAGTTTTCAGTTTTGCTTTTTGTACTCTCTACAGCCCTCAGGATCTTCACAAAGTGCCTTGCACCAGTCATTGCTTACTGTAGGATTTATGGAATCCAGATATTCTTTCATTTGAATGACCTGTTAATAAAGGCATCATCTCAGCAGACACTCTTGACTCATCTCAATTTACCTGTCAATAACTTCAGGGTCTGGGTTTCACTATCAACCTAAAGAAGGCTGCAATGAAACCAACCCAAGATCTAGTTTTCTTGGGATGCAGACTAGACACCAAACTCATCAAGGCTTTCCTCACTAGACAAAGTACAAAGCCTAAGCAGTTAACTTCCTATCCCTTCTTCCTCTGCAGTCCTATATGGAAAGGGAGAACTTGAGAGCACTGGGGTTCATGACAGCAACCATCCCCATGGTCCCCTTTGCCAGATTCCATATGAAGAGGCTCCAGCGGTACCTGAAGGCCATCTGGTCCCAGCACTGTCATCCCCCTGGATGCACAAGATCCTCTCATGCCTTGTCTAAAAAAGGAAATATTGTGGTGGATATCACAGATAAAGATTAACCTGGGCCTACACTTCAAAAAACAGACTCTGCTACAGGAGCTGCTTACAGGCACATCAGACAATTTATGGAAAGAATGGATGGGCAGTCTTAGAGTTCAAGGACAATGGCCCACAAATCTAAGATCAGAGCATATCAATCTGAAGGACATAAGGCCCTGCAAATGTTTTCCCATTCTTAGAAACCAGGTGTCTTAAGAGTGTTCACAGATGATATAATGGTCATGTGGTACATAAAGAAGCATGGGGGTACCAAATCTTACTAACTGTACAGACTGCCTCTCTTGGCATGGGAGTATGCCACAAAAATAAACCTCTTCCTCCTTTGCATTCCCTCACATGACAATGTCTTGGTAGATTTTTTTAAAAGATCAAGGGAAGATCCTCACAAATGGATGATGAACAGGGAGATCTTCCTAGACATAATCCACAAATGTGGGTGCCTCTGATAGATTTGTCTTTGCCTCCATCAGCAGCAAACAACTTCAACCCATTTGCACCAGGACCTAGTGTCCTCAAGTTTGAAAATGGATGCAATGTCCTTTCCTTGAAAAGAGAGGTTCTTGTATGCCTTTCCTTCACGTCCTCTTCTTCCCAATGTCTTATTAAAGACCCAAAGAGAATATCCAAAGATTTTGCTGTGACTCCCTATTGACCAAGGCAACACTGGCTCCTCTTCTTTTCCTCCTAGCCAAGGACTATCACTAGAAGCTTCTGTCCACAGCAGACAGGCTAACTACTACATTCCAACCGGTTATCATGGATGATAGGATTCTGATCAGTTTTAGACACCAATTTTCTGAGGACATCCTTAAGGTTTTCCAAGAGGCAGAAAAAAACTATTATAAGAAATTCTTACATATCAAACTGGAAAACATTTACTATTTGGTATCTGGCTAAACAGCAGGACCCAGTACAGGTCAATAGTTCAGTGGTCCTCATTTCTGTGAGATATTGACGTCTGGCCAAGCATACTCATCTAAAGGCACATATTTCAGCCACATCTGTGTGCCTACCTGTAGATCCTCCTGTTTTGGCCATTCTAGAGATAAATCAGTTCTTAAAAGCTGTACTCCACCTGAAACCTCCAAGGAAAGATATCTTTCCTGCACAGACCCTCAACTTTGTGCTGGAAAAACAGGATGCTGGCACAAAAGGAGGGAGAGTGTCTGTCAAGTTCTGTACTTGGAAAATAATTCTAGCCCTCACTTTTGCCAGATGAGTCTCTGAGTTACAAGCCCTTATGACAATCCCTCTTCCTTATCTTTCACAAGGACAGTGTGTCTTCAAGAGCCAGTCCCCTTCATGTCTACAGTAGTAAATGAACTTTCTCAGTCAGGCCATAAATCTACCCATGTTTTTCCCTAATCCACAAAATAAGGGAGAAAGAAATCTGCAGTCTATTTATGTGCATAGACAACTCAGATTCTACCTGGATAAGACTAAGGATATTCACAAGTCTGACCAATTGTGTGTCTTTCCAAGATTCCAAGCTAGGAAATACACTTTTTAAAGTAAACTGTTGCTAACTGTATTGCAAAATCAATTTCTTTTTGCTACATTCAACATGGCAAATCCTGACTTTCTCCAGCAAAGCCACATTCTACTTGAGCAGTAGCCTCGTTTGGAGCCTTTTAAAAGGAGATTGGGTCTAGAACAATTTTTGAATCAGCTGCTTGGTCTTCTGTGCATACCTTCACCATAAATTACAGAGTGAATGCATTTCTAAATCCAGGGCAGATATGGCCAGGTTAGTCCTCTCTAGATTACTTGACAATTCTATCTCTTGTCCAACAGACTCAGTGTGCTAATAAACCATAGCCCGTAAGGCAAACCAACATACCCAACACCCTAGTAATAGGTGACTATAGTCAGGCACACTGATGTCCCACTCACCAGGCTAAACTAGGAGAAGGTTACTGTCAGGTGCCTGTCTGGTGCCAGGATCCACCATATAACTCACACACTCAGGTCACTCCACAACAAGTACAAATATGACTCTGTCATTGTCCATGTTGGTGTGAACGACCCGAGACGTACCTCCCTGGACTACATGAAAAGAGACATGGAAGAGCTCTCCGATCTTGTAGTCTAGGCAGGTATGACCCTAACCCTGGGTAACATCCTGCCATCACCCAGAATGATACCACAGTACAAGGACAAAATGATTGACTTCAACAATTGGCTAAGCTTCTGGTGTCATTCTAAGTGGATCCAGTATCTGTCTGCCTGGGATGACATGGTCGACAGATCACGATGTTTTGCCAGGGATGGCCTGCACCTGTCGCCTGTAGGATTCTGGATACTGGCTAAGGCTCTTGCCACCCCTATAGTGCCTTTTTTAGGCAAGGTTCAAATGACAAATTCACCACCATAACAGGAACAGGCAAGCAAAAACTGAGAGTAATGCTACTCAATGCTAGAAGTCTAAACCTCAAAATGCACTCACTTGAGGCACTCAAAATGGAGAACACTGATATCTGTGCAGTGACTGAGACCTGGCTCAAGGCTCTAGAGAGCACCCCTGCATTACCAGGCTATAACTTATACCACACTGGGCCAGAACACCAAAGGTGGAGGTGTGTCCATATTCATTAAGGATATCCACACCACCAGGCTAGTTGCGCAGCATAATGCATCCGAGGTTATCCAAGTGCAACTAACTCTGGGGAAAACTGCAATCCAAATTGTAGCTTGCTATAGATCCCCCCCCATGCCCCAGGATTCCTACTCCTCTTTTCTTGATATACTGGAAAAGATTAGAGTTCAACCAAACACCCTAATAACAGGCGATTTCAACCACTCCACCGTTAACTGGGAAAACTACTCATGTACTAACTCCTTTGCTCAATGCTTTCTGGAATTCATAAATTCCAATGCCCTGGATCAACTTATCCACACGCCCACCAGGGGCAACAATATCCTAGACCTAGTCATTACCAACATGAGTGACCGGTGTTCCACACCTGAAGTCAACTCCTCATTGGTCAGATCCGACCATAAGCTAATCACCCTAGATATCCGCATCCCGCCCTCACCCACCATTAAGGAAACCATGGTAAAACATTTCTCCAAAGCCAAATTCATGCTTCTTAAGACAGAAGTGGTGAACCTCATGACACCCATGCAGATGGACAGTACAGTTACGACTGCTGAATCCTACACAAATTTACTCTATAAGCACTTACACGAGTGCATGGATTGTGCTATCCCAAACAGAACTTAGACGCTATCCTCTAACAAAAGGAAGCCAATCTGGTGTTCCCCTACCATAAACAAACTGTACAACAGAAGGAAGAAACTGTTGCAAAAGAGAGTAAAATCCCATGAGTGGAGGAGCTCCCTAGTCAGCCTCAGTAAGAAGCTGAGATCCCTTATAAGATCCTCCAAAGCTAGCTACGAAAACAAAATCACCACTGATTCTAAGGGCAACCACAAAACATTCTATAGCTATGTCAAGAATCTCAATGGCAACACCCAGATCTACTCTGAGTTACAGCACAATGGCACAAAAATTACAAAACCAACTGATATTGCCAACATCCTGGCAGATAGGTTCAGTGCTAACTTTACCCCCTCTCACCCCCTAAAGGGCCCATATCTATGCAGGAAGCTTTGTACCCACTGAATGGTGCACAGCATCAGTTATCCCACTCCACAAAGGGGGAGCCACCACTGATCCTGGGAACTATCGCCCTATTAGCCTGATCTGCAAGACCATGGAACGTATCATCATGGAACTCATAAACAAAGACATTGGTAACCTCCAAACTCTGGACCCCACCCAGTTTAGGTTTGTGAAAGGCAGATCATGCCTTCTGAACCTGATTGACTTCTTTTAAGCATTCACCACAGCCTTAGACATGGGTAAGATGGTTCACATAGCCTATCTTGACTTCGCCAAGGCTTTCAACACCATCCCCCATTCTGGAATTATAGCTAAACTCACTAAACTAGGTATAAATCCCTACATCACAAGATGGGTTGCCAGCTGGCTCACTGACGGAACCCACACTGTAAAAGTTGCAGACTCCAAATCTGACTTCACACCAGTGACAAGTGGCATATCACAGGGTTCAGTCCTGGGACCTCTCCTGTTTGATATCTAGTTCTCTGAACTACAGGCTAACACAGAAGGCCTCTGGCTACCGAAGTTCGCAGATGACTGCAAACTAGGAGCCATAGTCGAGTCCTCAAATGATGTGGACATCCTACAGAAGGGCCTCACTGAGACAGATGCCTGGTGTCAGAGGTATGGTCTCAAGCTCAATGCCCATATGTGCATTGTCATCCCCTTTGGTAAAAACGACCACGTAAATGGCAGTGTACTTAATGCCGAATATGTGATGAGACCTTGGGACCCAGGTGGACAAGTAGTCTCTCCTTTGATAATCACATCACCACAGTAATCAGGAAATCCTTCTATGTGGCACACCTCATCACAAAAGGGTTCTCATCCAGGAAGAAAGAGGTCATTGTTCCCCTCTACTCAGCAGTCATTAGACCCATTATAGAGTACAACTCTCCTTTTGGAATTTACCTTACAAGACATCTGCAGCAGCTGGAAAGGCCACAAAAGTACCTCACAAAGAGGATTACTGGCCTCAAACAGATGCCCTAGACTGACCGTCTCAAAAAACTCCAGCTTTACTCTGTATCATATTGCCTGCTCCGAGGAGATCTCTGCCTAGCTTATAAAGCTATGTTAAACCCAGAGCTGTTGGGCATACTACACGGAAAGTAATCCCAATCCCTCCGAGCTATACACTCTAGGGACATAAACCTTGTCACCACAATAAACAGGACATGCTGGAGGGATAGATTCCTGCCCCAGAGACATCCTATACTCTGGAACAAGCTACCCATCTATGTCAAGCGAAGTTCCTCATTAGCACTCTTCAAGAAAAGTCTTGATGAGTGGATGAGAAAAACGAAATACACTCCGGGCATCACTTCTATGGCTCTCTTCGACAGGGGCACAGGAAATTAACTTTCTTGGTTGGTGTAAGCCAGGGAACCTTGTTGGCTAGGCTTACTTAGGCCCTTGGGCCGATAGCCTAGTACCTACCTATGAACCAACACCTTTTGCACTACTTAAGCTTTGGGGATCACCCAACAGTTTTGAATACTGCAACAATGATCTAAAGAATGACATAGTACAGTTGTGTAAGAATTTAACACAATAGTAGATGTCCTGCTAATCACTATTGCAATATTCCTTCCCCCCCCTTCTCTGATTTGTTCTACCTTCCTTTTTCCTCGTGGACTGAGGGGGAATCACTGTCTTTTTACTTTCTACCTCTCCTGTCTTAGCTACTTTATTTAGTCTCTAAGAACTCTCCAGGCTCACTGACTTGGAGATAATCTGAGGATTTACACTTTTACATCCGCTTATGTACCCTTATGCCTGCAGACTTAGGTCAGATGCTGGACATATGGCTGTATGAAAGGTTTCAGCTTTGGTACCCTGGCCAAACATCCATGTTGTTTGGCAAGATAACCCAGTAGTTTGGAATATTGCAGCAGTGATCAGTTGGAGATGTACTGTTATGGTAAGTTCTGACACAACTGTGCTTTCTTCAGATTGCATATTATCTGCAGTGAAGAAGAGGACAGAGTGCCAGTATCTGATGAAGTAATGGTGGGCACAAGTCACTAATACTGCAGATGGAAGGAGAGGCTATGGCATATTTTAACATAAGCATCTCTGTTTTAAGGTACATATCACACCTTGGGATGTAAAAAAAAAATTAAATGGCTTCCTGCAATCAGAGAGCACTGTAGTTATGGTTCAGATGAGTCAAGCAAGCCGTATGTTGATATTTATTGGATTTTTTGAGAAATTAAAGAAATACGGCATCATGTAAATAGTCGGAATAGACACTGATATTAAAGTCCACACACTGTTGCCTGAATTTACTTTCAGAATTAATAATAAAAGAAGTATGTGCTGTAAAACTGGTTTCCATCTAATTTGTATGAAATAGCCAGACATGCTTGGTTGGAGAAGGAAAAGACACTAAAGGCACACATGAGGACGGTGGTTTGGACAGAATATATGACAGGTTCTATGGTTTCATTCTCATCTGTGAGAACTCTGCATGTATTTCCAGTGTTTGCATGTTTTATTTATTTTATTTTACATTTGTTAACCGGGGGTGTCTGACTGAGCCGAAAAGGCCCTTTTTCAGCAGAGGCCCGGGGAGAAAAGCTCCACAAAGAAAAATTACAGACACATTTAGTTATTTTGACATAATCAGTATACACACAAATTACGAGACATGTTTTTACAGTGGTATGCGGCACAAACAGTTACAGTGGAGAGAACAATCAAAAAAAATATTAATTTTAAAAATAAAGGTAAGTAATAGATTTGTGGTGTACAGCTGAACTTTGGAATGTAGGTAGAATACATACATAGTACACAGGTACAGTACATACATTGTAGATTAGCCAGTGTTTGTGAGTAAGATTGAAAAACTATTATCAATTGCTCTAGATTTAGTATGCATATGTTATCCGCTTTCACTAGCCTGGGGAGCAATCATGGCACTGCCAACTTTGCTTGAGATGTTGCCTGATGAGGTCTTTAAAGGAGGCTTTGGATGATGTGTTTTGAATGCTAGTAGGGACAGAGTTCCATTTTTAGCCACCGAACTACTATATAGTGCATCTCCAAAGCTATTGTAGCTGTTGGTGACTTCTAGTAGTAGTTTGCTTGATGATCTAAGAGGCCTTTTGGCTGAGTGATTGGTTTTTGAGGGCAGGACACTTATTGGGGAGGTAATAGATAGAATGACAGAGGCAGAGCTAATTGTAGGTTAGGAGGTTGGGCAGTTCAAGCCAGTGGAGCTGTCTCAAAGCAGTACAGTGATGAGTTCTATATGAGCAATTTGCAGCAAAATGGGCAATTCTGTTATAGCAAGCTTCCATTTTGCTTAGTTCAGTTTTGTTGAGATTAGTCAGAATGGGAGATGCATAGAGTAGGGTGGATAGAAGTTGGGAGCGAGCAATGGCTGATCTTGTGTTGTTGGTAAGAAATGGTTTGATACGGTAGAGTGACCCCAGTTTGGCATGTACTTTTTTAATAGTTAAGTTCAGATGACTATCAAATTTTCGGTGGGAGTCTATGGTTATTCCCAATAGCTTAGCCTGTGCCACTGGAGCAATTGGAGTAGCATTTGTGGAGTAGATAGTGAATTGACTGTTAGTGTTTTTGTTAGAACTGGTTATAATCATAAGCTGAGTTTTCTTTGGATTGAGGATAAGTTGGGCTTTGGTAAGGTAGTTTTCAACGTCAGAGAATGCTAGTTGAGTTGTTTGCAGGAGGGTGGGAATGTTTTGTGCAGCACAGATTAAGGTAGTGTCATCTGCATACTGAATTATAGATGCATGCTGTGTGGAGGTCATTTGTGAAGACTGTGAATAGTAGTGGTCCTAAGATAGAACCCTGTGGGACTCCTATAGTTATGGGCAGCTGAGGAGAGAGAGAATTTTCCCATTTCACAGCTTGGTACCTGTCAGTTAAGTAGCTTTGGAACCAGGTAAGAGTGGAATTAGATAGATTATATTGGTTTAGTTTGTTTAGCAGGATTTGGTGTGAGACTGTGTCAAATGCTTTGGACATATCCAAAAAAAGAGTTGACACTTGCAGGCCTTCATTTTTGAGATGGTTTACTGTGTCTGTGAAGCAGAGGAGAGCTGTAGTGGTACTATGGGCAGGTCTGAAACCATGCTGAGTAGGTGACAGGATGTTGCAGTCTAGGAGATTGTTTAGCATCTGGGTATGGATGCATTTTTCTAGGATTTTGGCCAGGGGGGAGAGTAAAGCAATGGGTCTGTAGTTATTAAGTTCAGTGGAGGTCCGCCTTTATGTATGGGTGTAACATAGGATATTTTCCAGAGTTTGGGCACATAGTTTTCAACAATTGATCTGTTTATGAGAGTGGAGACTGGGATAGCAATAGCATCTGCTGTAAGTTTCAAGAAGTAGCTGGGGAGTAGATCGGCTGCTGTTGATGAGGTTTTTAGTTTGGAGAGCATGCTTTTGATTGAAGTGGTGGAAACTGTTTTGAGGATAAAGCTTGTATTAGTGTTATTTGTGTTGGGGGGATAGTGAGGAAGGAACTGTCCTGTGATACTAAGGATAGAATTGGGTTCACAAAGTGGGAGTTGAACTGTGTTTCGATGGGAACTTTAGTGTCAGGGGTGGTTGGTTTGGGGGTAGCCTTTTGGGTGGATTTTAGTAGCTGGTTTACATTTTGCCAAAATTTCTGCGGGTTGTGTTGGTATTTAGTTTGTAATGTGTAGTAGGATTTTTTGTCCAGCCTAATGCATTTTTTTGCACAGATGCGCAGTTCTTGGTACTTAGTTAGGCTTTGTGTTTCTTTGTTTTTTTTATAGTAACGCCAGGCAGTGTCTCTGGACTTGAGGATTTGTTTGGCTTCTTTACTGAGCCAGGGGTTTGTAGAGGTTCTAACCTTGATTTTGCGCAATGGAGCGACAGTGTCTAGGTGTTGTAGAAATGTTTTGTTGAAATATGCTACAGCCTGGTCAAGTGGGAGGGTTTTTAGGGGGGGTCCAGTCACAGTTACACAGTAAAGTGTTGAGGACTTCAGGAGAGATTTTTTTTGTGTTTCTAGTGGATATATAGTTAGTGGTTTTGCATATGCTTGTTCTACTATGTATAAAGTATATTATGTTGTGGTCGCTTAAGGTGT
Organism: Protopterus annectens; assembly: GCF_019279795.1. Taxonomy (NCBI): domain Eukaryota; kingdom Metazoa; phylum Chordata; order Ceratodontiformes; family Protopteridae; genus Protopterus; species Protopterus annectens. Next base: position 834,895,680 of record NC_056744.1, read on the forward strand.
CTGGGAGACTGCCTGTGTGAGGGTACAATGTGGGGTTGCTAGTTAGGACCCAGTCAAGGATGGATTCCCTTTTAGATTTTTTATCACACCTAGTTGGAATTTGGACTGGCTGCTGGTAGCCATGGAGATTTATTAGATTACTTGGTGGTTCTGATATACAGGTGAACCAATCTAGGTTGAAGTCCCCCAAAATAAGGGTTTCTTGTGAGTATGTGGAAGAACACCAGGATAAGAAGTCTTCAAGGCTAGCAGGTGTATTACCAGGTGGAATATAGATCACAATTGTGGTGATGACCTTTTTAGGGTGAAGTTGAAGTTGTGAGACAAGTATGTCCCAATTATTGGGGGAGGGGTAGGAGTTTGATAATTGATGGACAGTTAAGTTGGACTTGTAGAGTAAGGCAGTTCCACCCCCTTTACGAAGTGGTCTGTCTTGTCTAATGATATTGTAGCCGGTAGGGAGAACTTCTGAGTTAGCTATGTTTTTATTTAGCCAGGTTTCTGTTAAAGCAACTATGTCTGGGGAGTAGTGTGCTATTGTGGCCTGGAGTTCAGGTATTTTATTTTTGATACTTCTAATATTAATATTTAGCATTAAAAGATGGCTGGTTTTGCTGCTGTTGTTGATTTGCCCAGGGATGAAGAAAGTGGGGGTGTTATGTTCTGACATTTGTGTTTGAGCAGTTTGTGTTGGACAGGATGGATTTGGGCCTGGGTTGGGGTGGATATCCCCACTTATGGTGAGCCTGGAGTTAAAATGGTTATACAGATGTTGGAGTTTGGTGAGGAGTGTGAGAAAGTATTGTGTTTTTTTGGAGTAGGAATGAGAGCATATGTGTTTAGTTCTGAATTGGTCCGTTATGTAGTTCTTGAATAAGTGTGGGCAGATATTATTATAATGTGTGGTGTCTGTGTATGAGAGTGTATAATGCAGTATTGTGCTACTAAGTTTAGGGATATTGCTAGAGTGATAACTTGTGGTGTTGTAAAGAATTATGAGAAGACAGACTAGATTTAGTTGTGTGATAGTCATGGTTATAAAGTTTTGTTGTTTCTAGGTGGGGGGGGGGGTCTGAATAGGAATTATAGGGTTGCACTATATGTGGATGGGGAAGTAGTGTGGGTGATGCAAAAAATGCCTAGTGGGAATGAGAGTGATTGGGAGTATTTTGTGTGGAGCAAGTTGGTGTGGTTTAATGTGATATGACTTGAGGAGCTGTGATTGGTGGAGGTGATGTGAGGGTGAGCTGTGGAGGTGGCTATGATTACTATAAATGTAGAGGTAGTGTGGGCGGGAGGAATAGGGGGCAGGGCAGGGGAGCGGAGAGAGCCGAGCATTAGCGAGGCTTAACGGAGGCAGAGCCAGAGCCAACCAAGGCAAGAGAAAAAAGTAAGTATTACTTTACAAATCTGAACACTTTTAAAACAAATTCCTGAGGTCTAATGGCTTACCGGCTAGCAGAATGTAATTGCTGAAGAGCACTTGTGTCCTGGTGGGAGACTAGAAATTTAAAGATGGCTCCATGCTCAGCAGGATTCTAATATAGACTTTGTATTGGGGAGGAGATAGCACAAGGGGTGTAAACCAGGTGGAATGCAAAGAAACCAGAGAGGCAATCAGTGGAAATCAGTGAAGGCCTCAGAGAGGGTAAGTAATAATTCAAACTACCTGTAAAGTGAAGGAGAGAAGAGACAGCAAAGTTTATTAAGGTTGGGAGTGTGTCTTTACATTGACTTGCTGATTAGTAACCAGTTTGTGCACAGATTAGAGTAGGGAGATACATTAGCAATGATAGAGACGCAAATAAGCAGGTGATCCTCCAAGTGATACAAACTAAGGCAGAAAGAACTGAGAGGGCTGCTTGATGGTTAATTTAATTTAGTCACAGGGATGTGAATTAAATATATACTGTCTATTGGACAGTTAGGATTACTGTACTATCGGGGGTGGGGACACAAGGCTACAACAGTCAGTTTTATTAGCAAGCTGAGAACTACTAAGAAATACTGCTAATGTAATAGCTTCACACTCATAAAACATACAAGTAGAATGCCTGGGTGGACTGACCCTGCTCTTGAGGCTCAAAATGTATATCCTTATTTAGTTTGCAATACTGATTCCTTCTTACACTGTATAGATGGAGTGGTAGCCGCAGACTGCAGATTTGCTTGAGTGTGCTCCTGCTCTTGAGGCTCAAAATGTATATCCTTGTTTAGTTTGCAATACTGATTCCTTCTTACACTGTATAGATGGAGTGGTAGCCGCAGACTGCAGATTTGCTTGAGTGTGCTCGGCTAGCAGAATGTTATTGCTGAAGAGCACTTGTGTCCTGGTGGGAGACTAGATGTTTCCTCCTGGTGCTTTGGTTTCATCCCACATTCCATAGACATGCAGTAGGTTGACTGGACACTAAATTAGCCATATGTCTGAATATATGTGTGATGTGGAAGAACAGCTGTGGCAGGGCTGGCCATCTGGTGGCATGAACCTTGGTTGTAGATGATTGTCACTATTGAAGAGACACCCTAACCCCATGTGAAAAAAATGGGAAAAGGGGATATGGATGGATAGATGCAGTTTTTTCAGGAGACAGACTGCTGAACCAAAAGCTGAGGGAAATCAGGCATAGATAAATTACGGTAAAAATCAAAAGACTGACAGACTGAAAGTATTATCCATGTATTCTCTGCCTTCAGCAGAAAAAAACTTTGAGTATTGTATATTTTAATCAGATCACATCCTCACATTAATATCATGGAAGGTAGCAAGTAGTTTACAAAATAATAAACACAACAGCTTAGGATAGCCTGATAATTCACCACACAATTTATTGTGTTCTTGTTACTACCTCTACCAGAAGGCCCTGCAGTAACAAGAAGTCTACTAAGATTGTCAAACTATTATTCTAGATATAGGCTGGGTTTTACAACCATAGCATAATCTGTAAGACAATTAAATAAAAAAATCAAGTCAGTGGGAATGCCTGAGGTGCATGAGAGAAAAGGAAAATCAGCTATGGCTTCGTCTGACCAAGTTAAAGAACATAAATTAATACAAGCCCTGGGAACTAGGTAATATACAGCCACAAAGACTTGCTGATATAGAGCGAGTTATAACACATGCAGGTAGAGCTATAATAGATATAGAACAGACCTGGGCATTGTACAGCCCCCGGGCCATATCTGGCCCTTTGGCTGTCCCTGACCAGCCTGCAGACCGAGATCCACAGGAGGCATAAACATTTATTTTAATATATTAAAAAAAAACTTCTTATACCGTAGCAGCGGTGTCTTCTCTTTTAAGGAGAACTGTGTGTGCGCTGCTCGCATGCCATTGTGGAAGTAAACATATTCTACACTTGCACATGAAATTTAAACTAAGCCGTTCCTTAAGAGGAAAGGTAAGTGTGTGTGCATAATTTAAATTGGAGAGAAAGTGTGTGTGTGTGTGTGTGTGTGTGTGTGTGTGTGTGTGTGTGTGTGTGTGTGTGTGTAAGTACTTTAAACTAGAGAAAAAGTGTATGTGTGTAAATATGTATGTGTATGTAATTTAAACTAGCCATTTTGTTTCCGTATGCAAGAGAAAGTGTGTGTGTACATATGTAATTTAAAATAGATGTTCTGTTAATATGAAAGTGTTTGTGTGTATGTAATTTATGCTAGCAGATCCGTTCTGTATGAGAGAAAGTGTGTGTAAGCAATTTAAACTAGAAAGAAAGTCAGTGTGTATATGTAATTTAAACTAGCCCATTCTATTCATATGAGGGATAACGTGTGTGTGTAAAATTTAAACTAGCCATTCTTTGCTGTATGAGAGAGAAAGTGTGTGTTGCTGTCTGAGACAGTAGGTGTATGTGTGTGTTGCTGTGAGCAGAGAGAGGGTAGGGTGTGTGTTTAACATACCTCTCAACTGTCCAGATTTAGCCTCATAGTTTTAGTCTGTTTCTTATAACATTTGTAATTTCTGGTAATTCACAGAGGACTGAAGTCACTACTAATGACATACATATGAGTTTCAGACTTCATAGTCGTCAGAAAATGCATGCTGTTATTCTAGCAAAAATTTCTAAGTTAAAAAGAGCAATATTTAAAATCTGTTCCAGTTTTTGGGCAAGTATATCTCCATTATTTTATGCTTTGTCCAGATTTCTTGCACTATGAGATTGAGAGGTATGCACACCTCTCAACTGTCCAGATTTTTGCCTATTCCTCATAAAATGTGTGATTTTCTGGCAAATCACTGAAGGCTGAAATAATTAAATGTCATACACTTGAGTTTCAGACTTCATTTCCTTCAGAAAATGCATGCTAAGACAAATCCTGTTATTCTAGCTACTTTGCAAGTTTGTAAGAGCAAAATTTTAAATCTATCCATATTTTTGGGCTTTTGCCCCCCCCCCCATTATTTTAGGCTTTGTCCAGATTTCTTCTGCTAAGTCATTGAGAGATATGGTATGTAACGGCCTAGCTTGGGGGGGGGGGCAGGTTAGTCAATTAATTTGGTCAGGCTTCACCATGTCATTTGGTTACAGGAGACGCAAGTCTGAATCCTCTACACCAGCTACCAGACTGCTGAAGAAATTTGGAGTTTCAATGGACACGAGCCTGAATCCTGTAGTCTACACCAACTACCAGAATGCTTACGGAATTGTGAGTTTGAGTTTCATTGCAGTTTCAGTGTATTTTCATAGAACTGTGAGTTTCAAGGGAAGATAAGTTTGCTGTTGCTCATGCTAAATTTGTTTTCAATGTGCAACTGTTTGTTTAGTAAATGACCATCACTGTTTGTGTTGTAGACAGTGTTAGCATAATTGGTTTTGATGCAAAAGGCTGTGGATTCTGCTCCCACACCATGTAGAATAGATGAAGTACTGGTATTGCAGTTCCCTTTTGGTGGCTGATTATTTGGTGTATTTTAAGGAGGATAGGGGTTCGGCACTTGATTGTGTCCTCCTTTGTATGAGATGCCTAGTAACTATGAATTTCTCTGTTAGTCATTCCCTATTGCAATATTACCAGCTTATCATTTTTTTTTAATGTTACATAGACAATTAATTCTTCAAGGGCAACAGGCACTGAATTTTTAGATGAAACACTTTAAAGTTGCTTGCCAGTAGCAACCTCTTCATTACTTACAGATCTCTTTAATGTGGAAGTATTTGGATGACTTTTACTTCTGCAGAGATTATGATTGAAATTTTCTGAAATGGTTAGTTTTATCATTATTGGTTCATACATTTTGTTTCATTGCTTACTGGAAGAATGTTCAAAACTACAAATTTAAAACATTCTAACATGTAGTGCTGGAATATAATTTAATACAATCAGGAAGGTGAATCAAAGAACACATACATGTATGCATGCCCCTAAAAATGTGTGCAAGGAGCCTATGCTTTGAAAACAGCCCAAAGGTAAACTTAATCCTCCACTGGCCAGATGCATTTTCTTTGAATGTGGGTTTTAATCTGATTTCAATGAATGTGAGTTTCAAGGGCAGAGAAATTTACTGCTCATACTAAGTCTGTTTTCATTGCAAGACTGTATTGTTTGTTTAGCAAATGGCTGTTAGTGTTTGTGCATTTTATTTCAATATCTGTAATCATTGTAGAAGTAAATAAGAAAGCAGTATGAACACTGACAGGTTTGAACAGTGTTTATAACTGGAGAGAAATAGCCAAGTAGTGGAACACTGGAATGGCTGGGGAGGGGACTGCTGGTAGGAAAGGAAAAAGAGGGTGGGTGGGGGAATAAATAGGCGGGGCTATGGGAGGTGCGTCATTGGCCCCGCCTTCCAATACAGAACCAGTTTCTCATGTGGCCCCTTGGGAAAATTAATTGCCCAGCCCTGGTGTAGAGTGCTAGTTTCTAGCCACAAGTGTGATATATGTGGCTTCCAAAGGATGTAGCAGACTTCCTTGAGTGTTGCTTTTTCAAGTGCAAATTCAGTAGCCAAACAATGTAGCAGAATTCCTTGAATGTTGCTTTTTCAAGTGCAAATTCAGTAATGCTTGAAGTGCAGTAGAACATTTTAGTGATACAGCATTACTGACCTTACTATCAGAAAGGTAACATTTGAGGAATTGTCCTACACCCGTAAAGTAGTATAACCTACTTATCATTTCTTTGAATAACATTCATAATTAGAGACTTCAAAAGTTATTGATTTTAACTCAAGTCTTCCATTCTGTTAGGTACTTAGAGGTATTGTCATGTGGTAGGCTCATGTGCTGGCCAATAAGCCATTAATGATATAGTCTGGTATGAGACATAGCCAAGTGCCACACTGTCCCAAAGGGTTGATACGTTGCACACTAACAAACCCCTGGAAATGTGATATTGCTATTAAGATAACTGAGTTCGTATTTCATTTCATTTCTGTTTTCTAATCATGTATGCTAATGATTTTAATAAGTTAGTGACTGATATAAAATAATCTCTACATAGACTCTTATTGATTGACATGTCTAGGTAATTCACAGGAAGAACTTGGATGGCCCACTCTAACTAGGGGGATGTTAGTCATGGAACCAGAAAATCAGAACAATAAATACCCCTGTACTGATTTAAATATTCCATCTACCTCACTGATTAAGATATTTCTCTTAATAGTGATTGATATAAAACATTTTACATTCTAATTTTCTATACTGCTCTAGAATTTGACAAGACCAAAAGGAGAAAAAAAAACGAAGGCCAACGTTAGTCAATATACATACTAAATGTATGTCTATCTTCTCATTTCTCTTACTGTACTGTTAAAACACTTAGATTTGCTTGTTTCCAGTACTTTATTAGGAGAATGAGGTGAACTAAAACAGTTGAAATATGATATCACAATTTCACACTTTTTAAAATAAACTTTAGATATGGACTCATTGGAAAGGTGGAACAATACGTGAACACTGACAAAACAATTTTCAACAGAAAGTACATAAAGAGTAGAAGAAAAGGATTATTGTCTTTCCTGATACTGGGTCCTCAGGGTCATAGAGCAGATCAATTTGTTTTAGTAAAACTGTATGCAGTCAGCAGAAGTGTGGACATTTCTTTTTTTTCTCGGTGTGCTGTAGTTCATCTGATGTGGCACTCTTTAGAGTAAATTCCTGCAATTTTTGTAGGAATTACTGTACGATGTTTTGGATTTCAACAACAATTACAAATCAGTGTTTCAAAAACTCTTACACTGGTTTTCAATTATCTTTATGTTGCTCTTCTGCTTTATTGTATTTTCTTAAAACATAGTAGGGGTCCTCAGAAAGATCTGTAATGCTGTGTCATTGTGCTAAGTATGATGCCTGAAGCAGGTTATGTATGTATGAGGGCTGATATTGTACCAGCATGCTGGGGAAAGGGCTACATAATAAAGTATTGCAGTCACTTTATTAGGAATCATTATGGTACTAAAGGGGCCATATTATGAATTCTCACTTGACTGACATGACAGGCACAATGAGGTGGCATGTTCAATGTTATGTGCATTCGCATGCACAACAAAGCACTACTTAGCAACAACATGGGCACTGTTGTCAGGCCACAGAGGGTCAACACAACAAAGTGTAAGCACAGTTCATATATTATATAAATGTGATGGGAGGGTGAGATCGGAAAGCCAGAAGTAGGACAATAACAATCAGAGGAGCACATGCAAAGGTAACATGAAGGGAACATTGGTAGGGGTAAAAAAGACATTTTTTGAAGGACATGTGTCCATTTTACATTTTTTGGGGGAAAAAGAGTAGAAGGGGATGATCGCAAGGAGTATGCATGGGAAGGATGGGGAGCATAGGGAAGGTGAAAGGGCAGACAAACTTAAGATGCAGACAGATGGGAAGGTGTGGACACAAACGTGGAGAGATGTAGACAGAGGGTGAGCAGCTGGGGATGGGGAGGATTAGACCTGAAACATGAAATGGGGAATGACATACAATGAATGGGAACACCATAATAAGAAATTGGAAAGGATGTGGATGACCTGCCTAACCAGTCCAGAAGAGAATGCACCCAGATGTCAGTCACCTTTGTAGCTGACTTTGTGGCCTCTGGTGGCCCAATGGATAGGGTTGGACAGCCATAAGCCACACAAGCAGTCATTTTAGGGTACTAATGTGGGTGCCCAGCTCAGTCATGATCAGGGACCGCACCTGCTGCTGGGTGACCAGAGGGGACCCTTTTTGGCTACATTCAGAGAAGGAGCCTCTGTCCTAAGAGCACCAGAGACTTCTAAGTTAATTTTGAAGGGTTGCCTTCATCCTCCAGTGAAGAGGCAGGCCTGGTGTTCTAGCAGCAGATACATTGGCTGGTGCAGGGCAAGTGGCTGCCCCCACACCACATACTGCACTATTACTGACCCTGTATAAAGAAAGGACAAAAAGGGAAAAGACAAAAATACAGCACATTAGTGGACGTGTATAACACTTTGATATCAGATTTAAATGAAAAATGTCTATGTACCACACTTACTCCACCATCTGGAAAGTCTATTACTTTTACTTAGGCAGGTCTCACAATTCAATGCACTCTGTTCTACCATTATGCTATAAATCAGACAGAACAACGATGAATACAATTTGTCTCTGTAAGTAGAAAGAAATGGCACAAAAGATAACAGTCATAAACTACACACAGTGATTACTATTGAAAGTTGAATCTCTCTCTCTCTCACTGGCTCTAACCTCTGTCACCCACTGCTGGAACTGGTCCAGGTGGTGCCTGTGTAGGTCACTGTGTCTATGCTGGCACTGTTCACTAGAATGGGTTATGCCAGTGGCATCACTCACCATCCTGGCAAACCGGTGCCAGACAGAAGTTTTATACATGGGTTTATCTTATTGCCCCAGCAGGCACTCCCTAAAATCCCTGTGCAGTAAGAAGAAAAGGGTCTTTGTTTCATGGCTGGACAAGGAAGGACACCTGCTGAAAAAGTGCCTGAAGAGGCCGTATCCACTATCTAGGTCATCAGAACAAGAAGGAAAATGGGAGCTTGTAAGTGGGTATACATCTTGGATACCACGTGATGTGTATCATTAAGCAGCAAGGGTGCACTTTGGAAAGGATCACTAGTGTGGATTGTAGGTGCTGTGAGCTTCACAGTGTCTGTGCATGAGTGTACTGAACATGTGACCTCCCAATCTGTTAGCAATGACTGGGGATGAAAATGCATCTCATATTAGTAGCAGTTCAGAGATTATCACACTGAATAACCTCATTAGCATAATCACTGCACCACAAGGACTGTTTTAGAGCAATAAAAAGTGTGATTATCATATTGCAGGAGATTACAGTATTAAAAACAACTTTGGAATAGGAATACAGTAGATAACCATTTGTACTGCCATATAGGCATACTGACAACAGTATGTAAGCAGCAACATAAACAGACAATGAGCAGTTGTGGATGCATATGTGTGTGTGTGTTTGTGCATGTGTATGTGTTTTTGAAGTAACATAGAAAAAGATCATGACAAGTGGCCATCCTACTATGGAGGGTTCACCCGGACAAAGAACACAGCACAAAGGAATAACATGTTATTGTGTAGGGGTGGTCACACTGTACCATTTTAACACAGACTGCAGCATGCCTACACTGCAGAGGATATGAGGCCTCCTACATATGACTTACACTACAAACTGGCACAGTTCTACAATGGACAATGGTAACATGGCAATTGCTGCTTTCAGTATGGTGCAGGAATGCTGACAATACGTTAGTAGGCAGGTATGTTGTCACCATATGGAGGGAGGGTGACAGTTCTGTGACATGCGGGTCTGCCAAATACAGCCATGTATACATATACACTCTGATCCACAAATGTAACCCACAAATGCACATATCTTGTTATGTGACTGTAAAACTGACAATGGCTGAAACATTCACCACAAGAGAGACAGAATTTCAAATGCAGGCCCATATACATGTGACATGTCTATTTATGAGATAGGTGAATCAGACAAGCAATCTAGGTCATATGGTCATTTGTGCCTTGCCAGTAACCACCCTTAGACCTTGCTTGATTTTTCAAGGACTAATATGCCATGTCATGCAATAAATTAATTTATGAATACTATTCAGCTGTCTGATTCCTTTTTAAAGGAAGGTATTGTGTCACTTTGCTTTATCTGGACAGGATGTTTATTCCAGAAAAGGGGTAGTGGTTACATGACATATATGTTACTTCACTGTGATTTACTTACTTGCTAAAGCAGATTCAGATCATAGTGTCTACTGGACTGTTTGATTTGTAGAGGAATAAGAGGTGTTGGACTGCTAGATCCCTAATGAACTAAAGGACAGGGCACAGACCGCCCCTAAGAAATTTGTAGGACACTGAATACAGGGACTCCAGCCTGTCTTGATAGCTCAGGCCCATTAAGTCCATGATCTTTTTTGTCAGGAACTTTTAGAGTCTCCCCAATTGCTTCATATGTTTAGTAAAATGTATTTCAAAGAGGATATTCTGTGATGGCCCTAATCAGTGCAGTATATAGAGGACTAAGGACTTTTTTGGATCTAGAGGAAATACCCTTTACAATTAGTTGTGCAAGATCAAAGGATTTCCTGACCACTGTTGCAACATGATAGCATTATCTACTCATCTCCCAAGGTCTCTTACAACAACTGCATTTTGGAGTAGGGTTTTTCTATACATCAAGCTGGGTGGAAGGTTTGTTTGCCAAATGCATCAATATTACAATTTTTATCATTTAGTTTTAGTCTGGTGTGCCATATTTATAGCTTCACTTTGTAGCTTTTGCATTTCAGAGGGGGCTTTAAGTATAACACCCGGTTTACACTTGTTGGCAAATTTGGTTAACCAGAGTTCCTGTTTTTTGATTTGGAGATCAGAGAGGATTATGCTGAATAGTAGAGTTCCCAGTATGGAACCATGTGGTAGACCACTGGTTACTTTCATGCTTTCTGAGGACACACCCGCCACCTTCACAATATGGGTTCTGTACCACAGCCAATTAACTATCAATCTAACTGTACAGGGATCAATTAGGAGTAAATTTAGTTTGTTGATAATGTTGGCATGTGAAATAGTATCAAATGTGTTTGGAATGTTAAGGAATGCTATTTGGGCAGCATGACCACTTTCTACAGTTTTTGTTACCTTCCCAAAAAAAATAACCATATTTATTAGACGAGATCTACTCTAAACAAAACCATACTGCCTGGGGTTGAGATTTACAGGATTTTTTATATCATAGTTTATCATGTGTATTATGGCCCATTCCATGGCCTTGCAGATGAGGCTTGTCGGGCTGATGGGTGTGTAATTCTTAGGATCAGTAGTGAGGCCACCATTGTGAAGAGGCATCAGAATTGTTGTGCACTAAACCTCAGACAAAGCTAGTGAATAAGTTCAGGCCGAATACTTTTAGGAGTGGTCCACCAGCATGTTTGCTGCTGTTTTAGCAAGCAGAATGGTATGCTATCAGGCCCCACTGAAGATGCATTTTTTTTTGTTTTGGGAAGTACTTCTAGCAAGTATTCTTTTGTGATGATAGGGGGTTTGAGCTCCTTAAGTTAATGGAGGCTTTGTATAGATATCTATGGGATGAAAGTTACCCTGAATTTGTTTTGGAATATAATTGCAATATCTGTCTGCTGGATTAGACTAATAAGTGCCATTATGAATAAGTTCAGAGCAATGTTGGATGTTATTTCATAACTTCCTGCCACAAGTAAGGAAGGATTTGTAATCATCCTTAACTTCCAATACAAATGTTAGTTAAGGGGAAGCCTTTGTTTTCCTGATAGTATTTATCGGTACCTTGGATTATGTTTTGATGTTGGCCTTAATTTGTGGATCATTAGTTTTGCTATATATTCTAATGAGCTTTTTGATGTTATTGTAATGTTTTTTAGGCATGTGGATCACCAGGCTGGTTTGCTCTCACCTCTCCCATTCTGTTTAGTTTTGGTAGAGACTAAAAGATCTATCCAGTTTTCTGTGTGAGTGCATATTTTGAGGAGTACACTTAAACCTGTACTTGGGGACTTCAAAACAGAATTGCAGAAAGTTTGTACATTTGAAATCTCTGAATATTATATTTGCACCTGCTGGCTTAAGGATTTTGAAAGAGAAGATTACCAGTTTGTCATCAGACTTGGCTGGGGAAGGTTATACTTTGCAGGTTAATGATCTAGGTACAGACAACAACTCTGTAAATCATGTCAGAGATGTTGACTGCACTGTGTGGCTTGTATAAGGAAGTTCAATCACTGCAGGGACTTCAGGATTACCTGCACTACATGTAGAGTGACATGGCATATGGTAACCTGAAGCAGACATGCCTGCTGAGGGGAGTGGTGATCCAGTTGTTATCACTTGGTACATCCATACTGATACTGGCAAGTGTCCAGTATGGCCAGGTAAGGCCTGAATATGTGGTGCATGGCTACAAGATAGCTCACACTGTTTGAGAGACTGCATCCCTGTTACCTCTGGCCATGGCTGCCTCCACCCCTCTGCACAGGTACTCCAATGGCATGGCCAAAACTCTACTGGTTCCTTTGTACAAACTACTCACAGGCCAGCTGCTGTGGGTCCTGCATTTCCACAACATCCCTCTTCCTTGTTGGTCTACTGAGAGCAATGGCTAGCTGTGGTTGTTCTCAGGATTAGCGATACTAACCATCTGTTGTGACACCACCTTGAGGGTCCACAGTGAGGTTCTCATACATAGTCCCATTAAACAAGACACCTTCAATCCTGATATTGCAGGACTACATAGACGACCAAACCAGCATTCACAACATGAAGGATGTAATCCTGGCTACTCTGAGACTCTTAGCCACATGAGTATCTACCACATCCACTTCCCATAACCCTTATACCTATAATAGAATTGCTGTCCCTGTCACTGTGCCCCAGTTCATCTGTGCAGGTGATTATGACTGTGCCCTGCTATAGTTGTAAACCAGATGCCACCTCTTTGCCAGTGCTGCTGTGCATTGCACCTGCCTCTGCTTTTCATTGTATATCACTGCAGCTGGATCCTCTGATGACTCCTTGCCTGACTGATATGCTGTTGCTTCCACAGGTCTGTCAGGCAGTACTAAGATGTCCCTACAATGTCTCTGGTTTTGTATCCCCTACGTTCATGGGAATAGCATATCAAGGACTTTATGGCTGACAATATGCACGCCTACAAGTAAATGACATTCAGTATGAATGACTAGTATATATTGCAAATATGCCTGATGCAGTAGTCATGGGAAGTGTCTGGATCGTACTCTAAGCATTTTATGCAACATGGCAGTCGATGGAGTAGAAGCCCTTCCAGCTGATATAAAGGATATGCCATATGGAGCAGTTGGGGCCTTGATGGCAATTTGAATGTAGTCAATAGCCTCCCCAGGACCCGAAGGAAACAGGCTATGTCATACAATGCCCACACAGTGATGACGTCCTGCTCTGCTGTCAACTAAAATCATATATGCCCTTTCACATGCTGCAGCATCACATCAGCAAACTGATGTGGAGCTCATAAAGCCAACACCTGCAGAACTCTTAATGTGTCCATTGTCAGATGCTGAAAGATCCCCAGAGCAAGGATGGTTAATGCTACACAAACTTTCTTATCCACTGGGATAGGCATTTCACATATCTCCCTTGATTCTATGTGTGTGACACATGCTTACTATCTCCCATATGATGTCTTTGTCCACATGGTAGTGGTCATTTATGTTCTGGTTGTGGAGCTGATGATATTATAGCTGCTAGAAGAGCCATCTGTGACATGGTGGAGGACAACATGCAACATCACAGACACTTGGCTCTGAGAGTATCTAGTAACATGTTGTACTGCTAATGCTGATGCTGAATCCTCCTGTACACTGAGAAATCCTGGCATAAACTATAGACGATCACTTTGGCTCATCATGCTAATTTTATAGATTTCTTAATTATTCTGCCATGTTTGATTTTTGGCATTTGCATATGCGATAACTCTCATTAACATGTTGACACTCATTTGTACACCATTATTCAGTCATTTTCATAAGATGTGCATGGTGCTATTTCTCTGGTATTGCAATCATGTTACATGTGTCTCTGAATTACTCTGCACACTGTTTTTTTTATTGATAATTGTATCTGAATACCTCCCATTACATTTTCACTGCCTTTTTTTTTTCTTTTTGTTTTTCCAGGTACATGCAACATCAAGGACACTTAGCTGTAATATCCATCAACATTTTTAGGTATTTAAAATGGATATTGTTAGATTTTTCACTGCATTAGACAGTCTTCTAATCACATACTTAATGTTTAAAATTAAAATAGTAAACACACAATAACAAAACAAGAGAAGAAATAAACCCATTGGGAAAAGAGAAGAAGAAAATACACAACACATGCACACGCATGTGTGCGTGCACACACACACGCACACAATATACAACTGTTCTATTAAATTATGTAAAAATAGAAACAGTAATACTAACTCACCGTTTCCACTGCTGTTTAGTTTAACTAACAACCTAGGTGGCAGAAGGCCATCTGGGAGGTGTGGTTGAACTCTCTTTGCCCTGTTATCCTCTCATTGGACACTATGTTGGTTAACATGTTGTACGACTGACCACATGTAAAGCTTAAGAACACAGTCT